>NC_069504.1:527829701-528129701 GCF_027579735.1 Bombina bombina | reverse complement strand
AGTGAGGGGGGGGGGCATGTATAGGTTCTCAGAGGTGGGTTGCGGCGCCTGGGGCAGGTATTGGAACAGATCGCTCTGTTCCAATACCTGCCCCGAGCGCTGCAACTGCCTCTGGGAACCTATACATGCCCCCCTCTCGTATCTTTCTAAAGTAATTCCCACGTCCGGCCAATGAACTGGTACAAGGTAAAGTATTTAAGCGGTTACATAATTTGGGACTCTAAACTCCACATATACCTATTTTTTTTTTTAAATGGCCCTTTAATGTTCTTTCAACTTACTTTTTTGAAATTTTTAATTAAACAAAAAAAAATAAATGATTTTTTTTTTTATATTAAAATGTGAACTGAGAATGCAAAGTTGAAAAGAAAAAAAACCTCAGTCACTTTACACACGCAAAATGGCTTTTAAACAAGTCCCCAGGGTACACATTGAAAAGTCCAAAAATAATGCAATAATGTGCTGAAAATCGGATAGATTGTAACACTGGTACAAAACTGTCCCTGTGCACAATGTAAAGGTGTTATCACACTAAAGTTCATGCAAGGGTTGTGATAAGGGGGCTGTTGCAGTCTCTGCAGTGCATATAAGGCACTTAGCATGAGCATTCTGTTGGCCTAAAGTGCTTATGTCTCTCATGGCTTCATTTGTGTAAAGACTGGGGTAAAACCAATCATTAGTTTCTGGGAACCTGTAATTGTTTCTTGCTCCTAACATTCACCTAGATTATGAGTTTTGAGTGCTATAGGGAAAGTAAAGAACGTCACAAAAGTTGCGTTATTTAACCCCCTATAGCGCTGCCATTACAAGTTGAAAAAAACCCGGCTTGCACGGGCGATATGGAGATTTTGAGCTCCATACTGCACCAAAAACAAGGGGTGTTTTGACGTGCTCCTGCACGCTTTCCCCATAGACATCAATGGGGAGAGCCGGCAAAAAAAAGTAACCCCTGCGATCGCGCAAACAAAAGCTCCATAACGCAGCCCCATTGATGTCTATGGGGAAAAAGAAAATACAGTTTAAACCTAACATAAACCCCGAGTCTAAACACCCTTAATCTGCTGCCCCTGACATTGCCTACGCCTGCCTACAGTTAATAACCCCTAATCTGCCGCTCCTGATATCGCCGCCACTATACTAAAGTTATTAATCTCTTATCCGCCGCACCCCAACATCGCCGCAACTATATTAAAGTTATTAACCCCTATTCTGCTGCTCCCGATATTGCCGCCACCTAAATAAAGCTATTAACCCCTAAACCGCCAGCCCCCCACATCGCAACAACCTAAATTAAAGTATTAACCCCTAACCCTAACGTAACCCTAACACCCCCTAACTTTAACATAATTAAAATAGATCTAAATTAAACTTACAATTATTAACTAAATAAACCTATTAACCCCTAAACCGCCAGCCCCCCACATTGCAACAACCTAAATTAAACTATATTAACCCTAACGTAACCCTAAGCCTAACCCTAACACCCCCTAACTTTAACATAATGAAATTAGATCTAAATTAAAGTTACAATTATTAACTAAATAATACCTATTTAAAACTAAATACATACCTGTAAAATAAAACCTAAGCTAGCTACAATATAATTAATAGTTACATTGTAGCTCGCTTAGGTTTTATTTTTATTTTACAGGTAAGTTTGTTAATAACTATTAACTAACTAGTCTACCTAGTTAAAATAAATAAAAAAATTTAACTAGGTAAAGTTTTTATTTATTTTAACTAGGTAGACTAGTTAGGTTTTATTTTTATTTCACAGGTAAGTTCATTAATAACTATTAACTAACATTACAAAAAATAAAAAAAACTACCATTACAAAAAAAACCCCGAAATGATCCAAAATAAATAAATTTCTTTTACAAGATATGACGAGTCCACGGATTTCATCCTTATGGGATTACGCCTCCTGTGACTCTATTGTGGTACCACCAGAGAAATTGTGTAAAATGGACAAATACTTAGAGGTTCCTTCTTATTCTGATGTGTTTCCGGTTCCTAAGAGAATTTCGGAAATTATTACACGGGAATGGGAAAGACCGGGTATCCTGTTCTCACCTCCAAGGTGGAGGGAGCTATATCTACCCTGGCTAAGCGTACAACTATTCCTATTGAGGACAGTTGTGCTTTCAAAGATCCTATGGATAAAAAGTTGGAGGGTCTTCTAAAAAAGCTATTTATTTATCAGGGTTTTCTATTACAACCGACGGCTTGTATTGTACCAGTTACAACTGCAGCTGCCTTTTGGTTTGACGCCTTAGAAGAGTCTCTTAAGACTGAGACTCCTTTAGAGGAAATACTAGATAGAATTACGGCCCTTAAGCTGGCTAATTCTTTTATTACGGATGCCGCTTTTCAGATCGCCAAGCTGGCGGCTAAGAATGCAGGATTTGCCATTTTAGCGCGTAGAGCTTTATGGTTAAAATCTTGGTCTGCGGATGTGTCCTCTAAATCAAAGCTTTTGGCTATTCCTTTCAAAGGAAAGACGCTGTTCAGGCCTGACTTGAAAGAAATAATTTGACATTACGGGAGGTAAGGGTCATCTCCTACCTCAGGGTAAAGCAGCTAAACAAAGGGGTAAACAGAATAATTTTCGTTCCTTTCGAAATTTCAAGGGAGTCTCCTCTTCTTCTTCCGCTAAACAGGAAGGGAATTTTGCACAAGCCAAGTCCATCTGGAGACCCAACCAGACTTGGAACAAGGGTAAACAACCCAAGAAGCCCGCTGCTGCTCCCAAAACGGCATGAAGGGTCGGCCCCCGATCCGGGACCGGATCTAGTAGGGGGCAGACTTTCTCTCTTTGTCCAGGCTTGGATAAGAGACGTTTAGGATCTCTGGACACGGTAAATCATGTCCCAAGGGTATCAACTGGAGTTCAAAAATTCCCTACCAATGGGGAGGTTTCTTCTTTCACGATTGTCTGTAGACCAGATAAAAAGAGAGGCGTTCTTACGTTGTGTAAAAGACCTCTCCACTATGGGAGTAATTCGTCCCGTTCCAAAACAGGGGCAGGGGTTTTACTCAAATCTTTTCGTGGTTCCCAAAAAAGAGGGAACGTTCCGAACAATTTTAGATCTCAAGAGTCTAAACCAGTTTCTCAGAGTTCCATCCTTCAAGATGGAGACCATTTCAGACAATTCTTCCATTGATCTAGGAGGGTCAATATATGACTACCGTGGACTTAAAGGATGCATATCTGCATATTCCTATCCACAGAGATCATCACCAGTTTCTAAGGTTTGCCTTCCCGGACAAACATTTTCAGTTCGTGGCTCTTCCTTTCAGGCTGGCCACAGCACCCAGGATCTTCACGAAGGTTCTAGGGTCTCTACTGGCGGTTCTCAGACAGCGGGGCATTGCAGTGGCGCCTTATCTGGACAATATTCTGATCCAGGCGTCTTATCAACTGACAAAATCTCATACAGACTTGGTTCTGTCCTTTCTAAGGACTCACGGGTGGAAGGTGAATCTAGAAAAGAGTTAACTAATTCCACAGACAAGGGTTCCTTTCCTGGGAACTCTAATATATTCTATATCCATGAAAATTTTCTTGACGGAAGTCAGAAAGTTAAAGATTCTGAATACATGCTGAGCCCTTCAGTCCAATCCTCGGCCATCAGTGGCTCAGTGCATGGAGGTAATTGGATTGATGGTGGCGGCAATGGACATAATTCCGTTTGCTCGTTTTCATCTCAGACCGCTACAACTGAGCATGCTCAGGCAGTGGAATGGAGATTATGCAAATTTGTCTCCTCAGATAGATCTGGATCCGGAGACAAGAGACTCTCTTCTCTCTACTTCCAATAAATATTCTGGAATTGAGAGCAATATTAAATGCGCTTCAGGCTTGGCCTCAGTTGGCTTCGCCCAAATTCATCCATTTTCAGTCGGACAACATCACGACTGTGGCTTACATCAATCATCAGGGAGGAACAAGGAGTTCCTTAGCAATGACAGAAGTATCCAAGATAATTTGGTGGGCGGAGGCTCACTCTTGTTATCTGTCGGCAATCTACATCCCAGGAGTGGACAACTGGGAAGCGGATTTTTTGAGCAGACGGACGTTTCATCCAGGGGAATGGGAACTCCATCAGGAGGTCTTTGCCACTCTGATTCTCAGATGGGGCAGACCGGAGCTGGATCTTATGACATCTCGTCAGAACGCCAAGCTCCCGAGATACGGATCCAGGTCCAGGGATCATCAGGCCGAACTGATAGATGCCTTGGTCGTTCAACCTAGCTTATGTGTTTCCACCGTTTGCTCTCCTTCCCCGGGTGATTGCTCGGATCAAACAGGAGAGGGCTTTGGTGATTCTCATCGCTCCTGCGTGGCCTCGCAGGACTTGGTATGCCGATCTGGTGGACATGTCCTCTCTGCCACCGTGGAAGCTTCCATTGAGGCAGGACCTTCTCATTCAGGGACCCTTCCATCATCCGAATCTAGTTTCTCTGCAGCTGAATGCTTGGTGATTGAACGCTTGATTTTATCTAAGCGAGGGTTCTCTGATTCGGTCATTGATACCTTGATTCAGGCACGTAAGCCTGTTACCAGAAAGATTTACCATAAGATATGGCGTAAATATCTTTATTGGTGCGAATCCAAGGGCTACTCATGGAGTAGGGTTAGGATTCCCAGGATTTTATCTTTTCTCCAAGAAGGATTGGAGAAAGGGTTGTCAGCAAGTTCCTTAAAGGGACAGATTTCTGCTTTGTCTATTTTGCTACACAAGCGTCTGGCAGATGTTCCAGAAGTTCAATCTTTTTGTCAGGCTCTGACTAGAATCAAGCCTGTGTTAAGAACTAAATTCAAACTCCAAGGTGGAGCAATTGGTCTAAAGGTTCTTCAAGGGGTTCCGTTTGAACCCATGCATTCCATAGATATTAAGTTGTTATCTTGGAAAGTTTTATTTTTGGTTGCTATTTCTTCTGCTCACAGAGTTTCTAAGCTTTCAGCTTTACAATGTGATTCTCCTTATCTTATTTTCCATTCTGATAAGGTGGTGTTATGTACCAAACCTGGTTTCCTTCCTAAGGTTGTTTCTAATAATAATATTAATCAGGACATTGTTGTTCCTTCCTTGTGTCCTAATCCTTCTTCTAAGAAGGAGCGTCTGTTACATAACTTGTAGGCGACTAAAGAATTTCGTCAATCATCTTCATTATTTGTTGTTTTTTTCTGGAAAACGTAGGGGCCAGAAAGCTACGGCTACCTCTCTTTCTTTTTGGCTGAAGAGTATCATCCATTTTGCATATAAGACTGCTGGATAGCAGCCTCCTGAAAGAATTACTGCTCATTCTACTAGGACTGTGGCTTCCTCATGGGCATTTAAAAATGCTTCTGTTGAACAGATTTGCAAGGCTGCAACTTTGTCATCTCTTCACCCTTTTTTTTACAAATTTTCCAAATTTTATACTTTTGCCTCGTCCGAGGCTAATTTTGGGAGACAGGTTCTTCAAGCAGTGGTGCCTTCCATTTAGGTTCCTGTCTTGTCCCTCCCTTTCATCCGTGTCCTATAGCTTTGGTATTGTATCCCATAAGTAAGGATGAAATCCGTGGACTCGTCATATCTTGTAAAAGAAAAGGAAATTTATGCTTACCTGATAAATGTATTTCTTTTACGATATGACGAGTCCATGGCCCACCCTGTCATTTCTAAGACAGGTATTTGTTTATTTATTTTTTGTTAAACTTCAGTCACCTCTGCACCTTTTGGCTTTTCCTTTCTCTTCCTAACTTCGGTCGAATGACTGGAGTGGGAGGAAAGGGAGGAGCTATATATACAGCTCTGCTGTGGTGCTCTTTGCCTCCTCCTGCTGACCAGGAGGCATAATCCCATAAGTAAGGATGAAATCCGTGGACTCGTCATATCGTAAAAGAAATAAATTTATCAGGTAAGCATACATTTCCTTATTATTCCTATTCTAATACCCTTTTAGAAAACAAAAACGCACCCCAAAATAAAAAATCCTAATCTAGAATAAACTACCAAGGGCCCTTAAGGGGGACCCTTAAAAGGGCCTTTTGTAGGGCATTTCCCTGAGATAAACAGCTCTTTTACTCCAAAAAAAATACAAACCCCCCACCCCCCAAACTACCAAGGGCTCTTAAAAGGGCCCTTTGGGGGGGCCCTTAAAAGGGCCTTTTGTAAGGTTTTTCCCTAAATTAAACAGCTCTTTTGCTAAAAAAAAAAAACCACCCACTAAAAATATACTTTACACAAAATAACAAACAATTTATAAAAAAAAATAAAAAAATAATTCCTATTCTAAAATCCATAAAAAAAAACCCTCCAAAATAAAAAACCTAATCTAGAATAAACTACCAATGGCCCTTAAAAGGGCATTTTGTAGGGCATTGCCCTAAAGATATCAGCTCTTTTAGTGAAAAAAAATAACAAAGACCCACTAACATTACAAAGCCCCACCCCCCCCAAACCCACAAAATAAAAAAACTATCTAAAAATCCTAAGCTACCAATTGCCCTAAAAAGGGCATTTGTATGGGCATTGCCCTTTAAAAGGGCATTTAGCTCTTTTACTGCCCAGACCCTAAACTAAAAAAAAAACACCCAAAAAAACCTTTAAAAAAACACTAACCCCCTGACGATCCACTTACAGTTTTTGAATTCCCGCTTGAACGATCTTCATCCCGGAGTTTAATTCCTGACCCCAGCGGCAAGAAGTCTTCATCCAGGCAGCCTCTTCAATCTTCATCCAGGCGGCAACGTCTATCTTGATCCCGGAGGCGCGGAGCGGGTCCATCCTGAAGACATCCAGCGTGGAGCATCCTCTTCATACGGTCGCCACCATACACTGAATCTTCAATGCAAGAGACGCAATCCAAGATGGCATCCCTTGCATTCCTATTAGCTGAAAAATTTGAATCGGCCAATAGGAATTAGAGCTGCTAAAATCCAATTGGCTGTTCAAATCTGCCAATAGGATTTAAACAGCTCTAATTCTATTGGATGATGCATCAGCCAATAGAATGAGAGTTGCTTAAATCCTATTGGCTGATTTGAACAGCTAATAGGATTTTAGCAGCCCTAATTCCTATTGGCTGATTCAAAATTTTCAGCCAATAGCAATGCAAGGGACACCATCTTGGATCGCATCCCTTGCATTGAAGATTCAGTGTTCGGCGGCGACCGTATGAAGAGGATGCTCCACGCCGGATGTCTTCAGGATGGACCCGCACCGTGCCGCTGGGATCAAGATAGAAGATGCCGCCTGGATGAAGATTGAAGAGGCCGTCAGGATGAAGACTTCTCGCTGCTTGGATCAGGACTTCAACTCCGGGATGAAGATCGTTCAAGTGGGAATTCAAAAACTGTAAGTGGATCGTATTGGGGTTAGTGTTAGGCTTTTTTAAGGGTTTATTTGGGTGTTTTTTTTTTGTTTTGTTTTTTAAGTTTAGGGTCTGAGCAGTAAAAGAGCCAAATGCCCTTTTCCGAGCAATGGGTAGCTTAGGTTTTTTTAGAATTAGTTTTTTTATTTTGGGGGGTTGGTTGGGTGGTGGATTTTACTGTTGGGGGAGGTCTTTGTGTTTTTTTACAGGTAAAAGAGGTGATATATTTTTTTTTTTTTTTTTTTTTTTTTTGATAGGGCTTTTAGATTAGGTGTAATTCTTTTTTTATTTTGGATAATTTCGTTTGTTATTTTCCATAATTTAGTGTTTGTTATTTTTTGTAACTTAGTATTTTTTTGTTTTTGTATTTAGATACTTTGTAATTTTTAGAGTAGTGTTAGGATTTTTTTAATGTGTAGTTTCGTTTAATTTAAAGGGACACTGAACCCAAAACTTTTCTTTCGTGATTCAGATAGAGCATGCAAATTTAAGCAACTTTCTAATTTACTCCTATTATCAATGTTTCTTCGTTCTCTTGCTATCTTTATATAAAAAGAAGGCATCTAAGCTTTTTTTCTTGATTCAGACTCTGGACAGCAGTTTTTGATTGGTGGATGAATTTATCCACCAATCAGCAAGGACAACCTAAATTGTTCACCAAAAAAAATGGGCCGGCATCTAAACTTACATTCTTGCATTTCAAATAAAGATACCAAGAGAATAAGGAACATTTTAATAATAGGAGTAAATTACAAAGTTGCTTAAAATGTCATGCTCTATCTGAATCACAAAAGAAAAAAATGGGTTCAGTGTCCCTTTAATTGGTAGTTAGTTTAATTTTAGTTTAATAATTATTATATTAGTTTAATTGTTAGTTTAAACTTAGTTTTTTTAATTTGACAGATAAGTTTAAATTTAATTTAAACTAGGTTAATTGTAATTGTAATATAAAGTTAGGGGGTTGTTAGGTTTAGGGGTAAATAGTTTAATTTAGTATATTTCATTGTGGGGGCTTTCGGTTTAGGGGTTAATAGGTTTAGTATAGTGGCGGCAGTGTAGGGCTTAATAACTTTAGTATAGTGGGGTCAATGTGGGCGGACAGCAGATTAGGGGTTATTAATATTTAAATAGTGTTTGCGATGCGGGAGGGCGGCGGTTTAGGGGTTAATAAGTTTATTATAGTAGTGAGGATGTTAGGGAGCGGCGGAATAGGGGTTTAACATTTTAAAATAGTTTTTGCAATGCGGGAGGACCTCGGTTTAGGGGTTAATAGGTAGTTTATGGGTGGTAGCGTACTTTTTAACACATTAGTTATGAGTTTTGTTACAGCTTTGTAGCATAAAACTCATAACTACTGAATTTAGATGGCGGTACAGATCTTGTCATTTTAGGCTGTAACGTTCACTTTTTAGACTCACCGCAAAACTCGTAATACCGGCGCTATGGGAATCCCATGAAAAAACTTCATTTTTACGAGGGTGGTACTGACCTTGCGGTACAGCTATACCGACTAGACTTGTAATGGCTGCGTTAGGGAAAAAGATGGATTATGGGCCACAACACTGCTATTTTACTCATAACGCAAAACTCGTAATCTAGGTGATTATGCATTAGTTTATTTAATTTATATAGGAAAATCCTTGTCTGAATCCTAAAAGAATGTGTGGATGAGTTCATCTTCTTGCTGGCTCAAGAATTTGTAAACCAAAATTGTCAGTTTTATTTTGGTTTCAGATCATAGTATATTGCATATAAAATATGCTCGCTTGCACTGTGAGTGGAAAAATTATAGTGTTGAACTTTATATTGTTCACCTCTTTCTTAGAAACCATATGACATTGCCAGGCAGGCAGCCACACCTTTAAGTAAAGAGTCTATGGGCAGCTGCCAAGTTTCCCTTATGATAAATCCAACCCTGTGAAAAGACTGAAATGAAAACAAACACAGCAGCTTTCCTGAAGCAGACATCTTTTAATTTTAGTATATTTTGTTGTGGGGGGCTTGCGGTTTAAGGGTTAATAGGTTTATTATAGTGGCGGTGTAGGGCTTAATAACTTTAGTATAGTGGGGGCGATGTGGGGGGACGGCAGATTAGGGATTAATATTTAAATAGTGTGTGCGATGCGGGAGGGTGGCGGTTTAGGGGTTAATAACTTTATTATAGTGGTGACGATGTCGGGGAGCGGAGGAATAGGGGTTAATACGATTTATTAGTGGCGGCGATGTCGGGAGCAGCAGATTAGGGGTTAATAACTTTAATATAGTAGTTGCGATGCGGGAGGGCCTCGGTTTAGGGGTTAATAGTTTATGGGTGTTAATGTACTTTGTTACATAAAACTCATAACTAAAGTGTTACAGTTTTGTTGTGTAAAACTCATAACTACTGCTTTTAGTTTGTGGAATGGATCGTGTCGGTATAGGCTGCAACGCAAGCTTTTTAGCCTGACTGCAAAACTCCTAATGCCAGCGCTATGGAAGTCTCATGGAAAAAAACTTCATTTTTACGAGTGTGGGACTGATGATGCGTTACAGGCTAAAAGGCTTGCGGTACAGCTATATCGACAAAACCGCATCGCAGCCATTACGAGTCTTAATGCTGAAATTACCTTTTTTTCAGCGTTAAAACACGAAAGCACAACTGGTAATCTAGGTGTTTAGTCTGGGAATAAACTTTTGTTTAATATCCCTTTAAAAAGTCTAATCTTTTATTTGAATGCATCATTCAAAGTTTTATTAGCTGTTTAATATTGGCAAAATAAGTGTAAAATGTTAGTCTATGAAACAAAGGGAGCTGCCATGTTGTAATCTAGGTTATGTTCTCTGCTGTGACCAATTAGGACAAGTTTTATAAATAGGTCACTAGAGTGTGCAGCCAATGGGTGTGTGGAATATAACAGTGTTCTGCACTTCCATTTCTAACATGAACTGAAAAGTGTTTAATGTTTTTTTTATGGTGAATTTTGTAGGAAAATCATAAGATAAACTTTTCTAAAGAATTGTGATCAACCCATATGTTGGGATCAAAAGCCCAGCATAGTTTACACTATATAATTCTGTTTTGAAGGGACATTGCAGTAATTTTTTTTATCTAAAAAGAGGGTGCTTTTAAAATGTTATTGAAGTTTGTTTATAGAAAGAAAATGCGCACACACCGGCCCTGAATAAACATACATTTTCTTGTATTTAACTAACTACTGTATTAGATTCAGCCTAAATCTAAAAAGCATTTTTTACCTAAAGGGACATTAAACTGCTGAGCACAACTACAATAGAAAGGTTACTACTAACCATGCTATTGTATTTCCTTCTGTGTCTGCAAATCTTTTCAAAATAGGTTTATTTTTATTCCTTAAAAAGGTATGACTCTCTTAGCCATCCTTCTATATATTATCTTAGCATGTGTTGTTTGGGGGAGACCTCTGCATTGCAGAGCAGGGCTTCATATATGCTCAGACACTCCCAAAATAAGGTGACATTAAAGGGACACTCAATCAAAATTAAACTTTCATTATTCAGATAGAGCATGCAATTTTAAACAACTTTCCAATATACTTCCATTAACAAAATGTGCACAGTCTTTTTATATTTAACCCCTTAATGACCGGACCATTTTTCAATTTTCTTACCCTTAATGACAATGGCTATTTTTACATTTCTGCAGTGTTTGTGTTTTTTTTTAATGTAATTTTCCTCTTACTCATTTACTGTACCCATACATATTATATACTGTTTTTCTCGCCATTAAATGGACTTTCTAAAGATACCATTATTTTCATCATATCTTATAATTTACTATAAAAAAATGTAAAATATGAGGAAAAAATTGAAAAAAAAACACACTTTTTTCTAACTTTGACCCCCAAAATCTGTTACACATCTACAACCACCAAAAAAAAAACCATTCTAAATAGTTTCTAAATTTTGTCCTGAGTTTAGAAATATCCAATGTTTACATGTTCTTTGCTTTTTTTGCAAGTTATAGGGCCATAAATACAAGTAGCGCTTTGCTATTTCCAAACCACTTTTTTCCAGAATTAGCGCTAGTTACATTGGAACACTGATATCTTTCAGGAATCCCTGAATATCCCTTGACATGTATATATTTATATTTAGAAGACATCCCAAAGTATTGATCTAGGCCCATTTTGGTATATTTCATGCCACCATTTCACCGCCAAATACGATCAAATAAAAAAAAAAACTTAAATTTTTCACAATTTTAGGTTTCTCACTGAAATTATTTACAAACAGCTTGTGCAATTATGGCACAAATGGTTGTAAATGCTTCTCTGGGATCCCCTTTGTTCAGAAATAGCAGACATATATGGCTTTGGCGTTGCTTTTTGGTAATAATAAGGCCGTTTAATACTGCTGCGCACCACACTTGTAATATGCCCAGCAGTTAAGGGGTTAATTAGGTAGCTTGTAGGGTTAATTTTTAGCTTTAGCGTAGAGATCAGCCTCCCACCTGACGCATCCCACCCCCTGATCCCCCCCTGATCCCCCCCTGACCCCCCTCAAACAGCTCTCTTCCCTCCGCCACCTCACAATTGTCACCGCCATCTTAAGTACTGGCAGAAAGTCTGCCAGTACTGAAATAAAAATAATTTATTATTATTTTTTTAATTTTTTCATACAGTCTGCAGTGATAGATCCCCCCCCTTACCCCACAACCTCCCTGATCCCCCCCAATACATCTCTCTAAACCTCCCCCTCTAACTATTTGCCGCCATCTTGGGTACTGGCAGCTGTCTGCCAGTACCCAATTTGCCCCCCAAAATAGTTTTTTTTTTTTAACTTTTTTATATGTAATACTTGTTTTCTGTAGTGTAGCTGGCCCCCCTAAACGATCTACATCCCTCCCCCTCCCAGATCCCTTACTAAAGAGCTAAGATCCCCCTGCTTCCACATCGGTCTTTTTTTTTTTACTTTCATTTTTGGCATAATTTGCGTGCGCGCGCACGTGCGCGCGCTGCCACCCCCACCCCCCCAGCCACAAACGCCGCTCCGGTAATAACAGCAAAAGAAGTCAGATCGCTTTGGGAAATTAACTGAGGCTAATACAGATAAAGGCTGCTCCCACCAACCAACGAAATTGTTAGTATCAGTGGCCGATGCAGAAAGGGCCACAGAGTGGCCCTTTCTGCATTGGTATGTAAAATAGGGGATTGCAGTGATGCCTCAATATTGAGGCATCACTACAATCCCTTGGAAGCAGCTGGAAGCAATCGTGATCGCTTCCAGCACTTCAGACAACAGAGGACGTACCAGGTACGTCAATTGTCATTAAGGGAGTTTTTTTCCTATGACGTACCTGGTACGTCCTCTGTCATTAAGGGGTTAAACTTTTTGAGTCACCAGCTCCTACTGAGCATGTGCAAGATTAACTGTGTATGCATTTGTGAATGGCTGATTGCTGTCACATGGTACAGGGGGAGTGGAATCAGACATAACTTTAAAAATTGTCAGGAAAAAAATCTACTACTCCATTTGCAGTTCAGACTAAGTGCTATTGCATTGTCTTGTTATCTTGCATTTGTTGATTATGCAAATCTACCCCCCCACCCTGTGTTGCATCCTTGGTAAAGAGGCTTTGCAGTAGGTAGAGGGTTTGGCCAAAATTGTATTTCACAGCTGCAAGGCCTAGAAATTATCCAGCAACACCAAGCCAGATTTAGATGCAGGTTGTGACGGCTACGAGGGGAAGCAATGGCGGTTGTAGAACTTAGAATTTAGAAGGCTAACAAAGGTGGTGGCAAAAGTTGAAAGACGCAGCACATATAATATATGGAGCTGCTTTGCAGAGAATACACTGCCCTTCACAGGTCAACGGGGGTACTACACCTTACTGCACCCCCATAGAGCCGTCACTGGGGGGGGATTTAGGGGCATTAATGGGTATCTTGGGGGCTCTAAACCAGGGTGCCAGGGTCTAATTTTACGGCACCAATGGCTCCCTGTTGCCTGGGTTTGTCTAGATCTGCCAGCTACATAATTTTCTTGGGGTTAGTGTGCACGATACAGCATGTGAGATTTTTACAATGTTATGAAGTTTCACAATGTGTGATTCTTTATCATACAAAAGCAATTCTAAATTTCCAAATACTATTTTTTAATTTATTTTTTTGGAATTACTTTTTTTTTTCTTAATTTTTCCTTTTTAATCTTTTTATTGAGGTATTCAGAAATAACAGCCAAAACAACATGTCGTTACATATAAATACAAGGCGTACAAAATGGATTCAAATCCAAATAGTGAAGTAGATAGTCAATGACATAATAGGTACAGGTCAATGGAAAATCTGACACTAGAAGTTGCTGGTAAATATCATTCCTGGCTAATGGGATCTGTATTACAGCTAGGCGCTGAAAAGAATAACCGCTTTTATCTAAATATACAGAATAAAAGACTAGTATTAACAACACGCAACTTGTACATATAGTAAAACAAACTAGTACATGGTTCATTGCGATACACTGACATAGATATCTAGCTTCATATGGATCCAACAAAGTTTAGGCCAATATGAGTGTGTAGTGGTATATAGCTATGGAGGTAAGCTGGTTCAATATATAGCCACCATTGGGCTCAATGAGGCACCATACAAACTAGGTAGATAAAGCAACATGCAATATAGAGGAAAATACGCTGATGAGGTAGAAAGGAGCAATAAACACAGTCTGATATCTATTAAAAGTGCATAAGAGTTAAAGGGACACTCAACCCAAAAATTTTCTTTTGTGATTCAGATAGAGCATGCAATTTTAAGCAACTTTCTAATTTACTCCTATTATCAATGTTTCTTCGTTCTCTTGCTATCTTTATATAAAAAAAGAAGGCATCTAAGCTTTTTTCTTGGTTCAGCACTCTGGACAGCAGTTTTTGATTGGTGGATGAATTTATCCACCAATCAGCAAGGACAACCTAGGTTGTTCACCAAAAATGGTCCGGCATCTAAACTTATTCTCTTGGTATCTTTATTTGAAATGCAAGAATGTAAGGAACATTTGATAATAGGAGTAAATTACAAAGTTGCTTAAAATGTCATGCTCTATCTGAATCACAAAAGAAAAACTTTGGGTTCAGTGTCCCTTTAAGCTTGCTGTTAACTAGGTCGCTAAAGGAGTGTCATACCCTTTGGGTGAAAGTTTGATGTAACTCTAAGGAGCTGGCATATCTGATCAGGGATATGGGAGTGGGGAGATATGTTTAAGCATGTTGCCCCGACCGCAGGCAGCAATTGCAGGTAGAATACGTCTCCTAGTCACATATTCAAAAGCATTATTTAAACTATTGCAAGTAAGTGTGAACCATCTATCTGAGGTATATTAATTGAGCTGAACATATGAAAATAAAGAAATGTAGTTAACTTGTATAGTAGTAGGAGTAAGTAACTGGGGGTTCTATGTAGGAAATTAGAGACAGTGTTTGTGTACTAAATTCCTAGAATTTATCATGGGATTCTGTTTATATAATAGGTCCTGAAACATTATGTGAAAATAAAGTGATAAGGTAAACTCCACAGAGCTTGATATGTGTAAGTAATATATTCTATAGAGGGGCTCATCACTATGACATGAACCAGAGCTTTATCTAGACAAATGCAACCAGTTTAATAAGCCACTCTCCCTATCCTAAACATAGTACCTGGTCAGAGCCCAATGGAAAAGTAAAAAAGAAGTATAGATAACTGGTACAATAAAAGCAAAATAACTGGGAACTCTATATTATAGTAGGGACAATAATTGCTTATTTTAAGCACACATACATTCTCAGAAGTCCCTTTATATATCACAGCCTTAAATATTATTGAGAAATAAAATACGGCACTAAACCTTATAAAACTTAGGACCTGTCAGCTAGCTAAAGGCCTTTTGTAGCATACTGGTGCTAAGACCAGAGGCATTATGCTTATCCCACGCCAGTACTGTCCAGGCAAGAATGATGGCCGCCAATGCACGACGACTCCATATTTTCAAACCGGAGGGTGTTGAGTTTAAAAGATCTTGCATTAGTTACTTTGGTAGGGAATCGCACCAACCTTTCCAACCTCAGTGTTTTCTGATTCTCCATTTCAAGAGCTTGCGAGACTCGTAGTACATTCTTGCTTATGCTGTTAGGTCTAGTTTCACCTCGTGGGAGTTGATCACCATGGTTCGGTATAGATGTGGCCCCCATAACTAATGTCCCTCTAGCAGGTAGATTACTTGCTAGAAACATCAGCGTAGGTAGCAAGGGAATGGATATGAAGTATAATACTTGCGGTGGTAGAGCTTCTTTGACTGGAGCAGAGTTTCCACCTACGGTCCCTGTAGATGTGAGGTTTCGAAACTCCAGGAATGACATAGAGATAGGTTGGCTTGTATCAACAATGCCTTCACGAACACTCCGCAGTGCAGGCTTAGCGTTAGCTCCCTCTTCCTCTGCTGCAAAGTCTACGGTAGTAGTTTCCAACTTAATCTGAGAGCAGTAAGATGTTGAGAGTGAACACTGGGCATAGCGGCACCACTCCTGCTCTCCGTAGAATCAAACTTAGGTAGGATGGGTTGCTGAGCAGAGCAGCCGCCACTAGTGCCCAGCGCCTCAGACAGTGATTCCTCAAATGCCACGCAGTAGTCAGCAAGTAGGCAGCGCAGCTCCTCAATAATACCCTCACTGGTATATGGTTCCATGTTACAAGTGTTAGGTACTTTTGCATTAAACAGCCCACAATAGGGGCTGCGCAACTGTGAGAACCCGATGGTAAGCCACTGGGGGGGTTTTGAAAAGGCCCCAGCCTTGAAATAGCTCCGGTAAACATAAGCGCTGAACAATCCTGAGAAGGAAGACCTCAAATGAAAGACAGACCTTTTGAGAGTCATGAATTTGCCAGTTTGAAGTCCAAATAATGACAATATCTTGCGATATTCTGTAAACACAGCAGGAAGGTGTGAGCAGCTCAGTTTTGCGTCCATAGATGGCCGCCGCCCGGAAGTTCCCATTTTTGGAATTACTTTTGTGTTTTGGAAATACAATAAGATTTTTTTCTTTTGGAAATACACTTCCAGTATGTGTGAAAACAATGTCAAAAATAAATCTAGTTCCCATTTTGCTAAAGAACTTGTGATATCACAGCATTCACTACGGTAGTTTGCCTTGGAAATGGCTGCTCTTTTGCTTTCAATTAAGAGCTAGATTATGAGCGGCGTGCTAACTGTTGTGTACAAAGGAAAAGGGTTTATTTCGGCTTTTTGCACGCGTTCGAAAGTAGCGTGTATATTACAGGTTTAAAGTAAATGCAATCACTTGAGCGCAATTAAAGTTTGCACGCGTCGGGAAAGTGTGACTTCAGTGCTCTGGTTAACTTACCCTCGACTAAAAAGTTGTACAAAAACACATCAAAATTATATTTAAAAGTACGATTACACTCATAATAACACTATCAAATATAAAATATTTTTAAAAATTGCAATAAAAAGTTATAAGGGCTCAAAGATATGAGGTCTCAGGTGTTAAAGCCTTTTTTTTAATTTTTTTTTTTAACATAGAGATATATACAGCCATGGCCAGAAAATTGTTGCCATTACAAATGTTTAGGCATTCTCATGTTTATTTTGTTTGTTTGTTTTGGTATGACACAAAAAAAGGCAAATCTGGCAGATTCCATGCAAAACTCCAAAAATGGACTGGACAAAATTATTGGCACCTTCTCAAAAATGTAAGAAATAATTGCATTCTAAGTTTGTGATGCTCCTGTAATTTGTAATTAAACTCACCTGTGAAGTGATGCAACATGGAAAGCTACACCTTAATTTTAAAAATAAAATTTCAACAATACCATCATCATTAACACCAATTATACTGGATGAGTCATTACCCTTTGGTGATTACACTAGACTCGTCAATATAAAAACCTTAAATATGCTTTACCATGTTATACATTTATGAATGGTGATAAATTAAAGTCCAGATTGGAGTTAACTAATAGTGGGGCAGAATTATTTAATCACTGGTTTAAATACCTTCAACTTTAAAAATGTTCTTACAACACACCCAAATAAACAAGATTTAATAAAACAAAGGTTACCATTTGAATTATTATGTTCAGGAAACCTTCCAACTAGAGGTACACTATTACTGATCTATAAATTACTAATCATATCTACATCTTCACAATTACCATCATACACTAATGGGTGGGCACGTGACCTCACCACACCACTTTCTAGGAAGAATGGAATATTATCTTTCAAAGTCATGCCGAAGCGTCTATTCTAGAAACAAATTATTAATTTATTAATGAGTTGGTACTTAACTCCTAATAGAGTTAAAGCCATATTTTCTAACTCTTCAGATCGCTGTTGGAGAGAATACGGAGAGAAAGGTACCCTTATACATATATGGTGGTTCTGCCCAAAATAATTTAATTTCTGGTCTCTAGTGGAAACATAGATAAATAGGTTACTCTCAATACAAATACCACTAGACCCAACAACAATATTATTGCACAAACCTATACCAAAAATATCAAACGTATATGATAGGGCATTAATCATCCTTATAAATAGCGCCAAACAGATTATACCTAGATACTGGAAACAAACTAAAGTTCCAACAGTATCCGAATGGCAATCACAAATATATCACACAATCGTAATGGAAAAACTACATTACCAATTAATGAATCAGATGGAAGTATATTATAACATAGTAAATATACTACAGATAATAGTATAGGATGCTAAACTGGGTATGTAATTTTATGGAAAATAGACAATATATACAGATAGCTAAAATACTATACTGTAGAAGATGTTATCATTGTTCAGCACTTTAAATGAGGGACAAATTTGTTAGCATATACTATAGTTGAAATACGGCAGTTCTCATTTAGTGCTGTTTAACTATTCTTTTTTCTTTTTATGTGATGTGTGTATTGTAAAGTGTTGAATAAAGCTTGTTTGAAAACTAAAAAAAAAACCCTCACCTGTATCAATTAACAGGTGCTGACAATATAGAAATCACACGCAGTAAAAATGGTGAAAAATGTACTCAACCTTTCTGTTGTGTGTCTCTGTGTGCAACATTGAGCATGGAGAAGAGAAAGAGCAGCAAAGAATTGTTTGAGGATTTGAGAACATAAATTGTGGAAAAGCATGGACAATCTCAAGGTTACAAGTCCATCTCCAGAGATCTTAATGTTTCTGTATCCACTGTGCGCAACATTGTCAAGAAGTTTACAGCCCATGGCACTGTAGCTAATCTCCCTAGACGTGGACGATAGAGAAAAATTGATCAAAGACTACAACAAAGGATTGTTCGAATGGTGGATAAAGAACCTTGATCAACTTCCAGACAAATTCAAGCTGACCTTCAGGCACAGGGTACAAATGTGTCAGCTAGCACTATACGTTGCCATCTGAATAAAAAGGGATGCTATGGTAGGAGACCCAGGAGGACCCCACTGCTGACACAAAAACATAGAAAAGCCAGATTGGAGTTTGCCAAAACTCACCTGAGGAAGGAAAATTTTAGGAGAATGTGCTGTAGACAGACAAAACAAAATTACAGCTTTTTGGTACAGTCCCTCATTCTACTGTTTTTAGAAAAAGAAATGAGGCTTTTAAAGAAAAGAATACAGTCCCTACAGTCAAACATGGTGGCGGTTCACTGATGTTTTGGGGTTGCTTTGCTGCTTCAGGCACTTGATGTCTTGACTGTGTGCATGGCATTATGAAATCAGAAGACTACCAAAGAATTCTGTGGTGCAATGTAGGGCCCAGTATCAGAAAGTTGGGTCTCCGTCAGAGGTCATGGGTCTTACAGCAGGTCAGTGACCCAAAGCACCCAGAAATGGTTTAAGACAAAGCGCTGGAGAGTACTGAACTGGCCAGCAGTGAGTCCAGATCTCAATCCCATAGAGCACCTGTGGAGAGATCTCAAAACAGCAGTTGGGAAAAGGAACCCTCCCAATCTGAGAGACCTGGAGCAGTTGGCAAAAGAAGAGTGGTCCAAAATTCCACTAGAGAGGTGTAAGAAACTCATTGATGGTTACAGGAAGCAATTGATTTCAGTTATTTCTAAGGGGTGTGCTACCAAATATTAAATTGAGGATGCCAATAATATTGATGCATGGGTGCCAATATTTTGTGCATTGGAGCCCTTTGCATATTTATGCAATATTCAGATTTAATGGTTTTAACTATGTATTTCCTGTAAATATTTCACCTTCCAATGTAGTTTTTTTTTTTTTTTTTTGGGCTAAAATATTTTTAACCTATAAGAATAGATTTTTGTGTACAGTGTCACCTTAAACTGTTTTTCATTATTGACAGTTTGCACATAAAAATAGCTAAATCCAAAGTCTGTCTGTATCTATAAATCCCCAACCAAAAGCAAGTACAAGGTATGCTGTCAGTTTGTTTCCATGAGAAAGGGGAACATTATTGTTTATTGTTTAAATATATAGATAATCCCTTTATTACCCTTTCCCCAGTTTTGCATAACCAACACTGTTATATTAATACACTTTTTTACCTCTGTGATTATCTTGTATCTAAGTCTCTGCAGACTGCCCCCTTATTTCAGTTCTTTTGACAAACATGCATTTTAGCCAATCAGTGCTGACTCCTAGGTAACTCCGCGGGCATGAGCACAATGTTATCTATATGGCACACATGAACTGACACCCTCTAGTTGTGAAAAACTGTCAAAATTAATTCAGATAAGAGGCTGCCTTCAAGGGCTAATAAATCAGCATATGAGCCTACATAGGTTTAGCTTTCAACTAAGAATACCAAGAGAACAAAGCAAATTTGAAGATAAAAGTAAATTGGAAAGTTGTTTAAAATTACATGCCCTATCTGAATCATGAAAGTTTATTTTTGACTAGACTGTCACTTTAAATTTTTATAGTCATTGGTGTAATCAAGTGACACAAAGGTTGGGGAAAAAAAATAAAAAAACAAACAACAAATTTACCAAAACTTCCAGATGGTCTACAACTTTGTTTTTGCTTCCTTTTTTCCCTGTTACTATTTATTCTCTGCCATAGTATGACTTTTTGCCCTATCCCCTTTGTATGCTATTTGTCTGTTTTACTTCCTCTTGTTCCTCTACAAGCTCATACCTTCCTCTTATCTCTCTCTCTATTCTACCTTTTTCACTTATACATTTCTTTCATTTCTCCTACTTTCCAGCCTCTTTTTCCACCCCATGCTTTGTATTTCCCCTTTTGAAGTCACCTAGCCAGAGTGATTAAAGAAGCAATGGAACCAATATAAACTTTGCCATTCAAAGGGACTTGATACGGAAAACATTTTTTTTTCATGATTCAGAGCATAAAACTATCCAATTTGCTTCATAATTTTGGTATCCTTTGTTGAAAAGCAAATATGAGCCTTTTGTTATTGGCTCCCAGTAGTGCATTGCCGCTCCTTAAACAAAGGAAAGAGAATGAAGCAAATTTGACAGGTACATTTGAAAACTGTTTTAAAATTGTTTTAAAATTGTATTCTCTATCTGAATCATGAAAGAAAAAAATTGGTTTGCATGTCCCCTTAGCATTAGTAAAATGCTAAAAGTAGTTTTATTATCTAGTAGCTTCTTTACTTGGTGTCTTTGACCAGATTTAGTTGTTTTTCTGCTCATGTCGGCAAACCTTTTTAGATGCTGTGTCCATTTGTAACTCAAACAGTAGCCACGATTGAGGCAAATGATTACAGAATTTTATGATGTTAGATTAGTAGAAACAAGGAAATTCTTCCTTCAATGTTGGGGTCAATTGTTAGATTCCTTACAGGAAAATTAAATCTTAATAGTAGCATTATGAAAATGATTGAATGATTCCATATTTGGCATATATCTTAAAGGGGGGATAACTAAACTCAGTTTTTTTTCTTTCATGATTCAGATAAAGCAGGCAATATTAAGCAACTTTTCTAATTTACCCATTAGCAATTTTTCTTCATTCTCTCACAATCTTTATTTGAAAAGAAGACATCTAAGCTAAGGAGCCCGACAATTTTTGGTTTACTACCCTGGACAGCACTAGTTTATTGGTGGGTGCATTTAGCCACCAATCGGCAAGCACAATCCAGGTTGTGAACCAAAAATGGGCCGGCTTCTAAACTTACATTCTTGCTTTTCAAATAAAGATAGCAAGAGAACAAAGAAAAATTGATAATAGGAGTAAATTAGAAAGTTGCTTAAAATTGCATGCTCTATCTGAATCATGAAAGAAAAAAAATGGGTTCAGTGTCCCTTTAATGTAACTGAGAGACTTTTTTTGTTTTTGACTTTTATCCTTTGCTTACTGATTTGTGACTCTTCTTTGGAGACCATTTTATTTTTTGTTTGAATTTCAATTAATACAATTATTACCCAGTTTAAGCTATTTGCCTTATTCCAACACTATTTTTTAAATTGTAAATCAATTTTTCATCAAAAAAGTTTATAGATTACCATAAAAATCACTGCCCCAGAAAAGCAAATCAATAAAAGATTAAAGTTATTTTGAATTTTCCTCTATAATACATTTATATGAATTGGTATGACTACAAACCTCTTTCTTTTTTGATAAAGATGGCCAGTGTTGGAGTGATATCCTCTGCCTTCCATTTCCACCCGTGTGCGCATATTCTCAGTAGGGGAATGAACAACATGGGCTGCCGTAGCTTACATGTGGCAACAAGATGCGCAGCGAAGGAATATTATGACGTGGTGGTTGTTGGAGGTGGTGCCGGAGGAATCACTATGAGTGCTCGAATGAAGAGAAAATTGGGAGCTGGAAAAGTTGCTGTTATAGATCCAAGCGAGGTAAATATAGATTTATTAAAGTATATCCTGAGCACACAAGCAGGTGTTAGATATGCAATAAACACTAGTTATCTCATAACAGTGGAATAAAATGCAATTGCAAAATAAGGTCATTATATAAAACAAGTGATCTAAAAAGGAGTTTATGGATGAGAGATGGAAAGGATGGTATCCAGAAGGCCTCTGGGAAGTTCCTGGTGTTGGCCAGTAAGCCCTCATAGGATAATGTAGTGTTTCCTGTTTTTATGGGGGGCGGAGGGCTCTGCAGCAAGGTAATAGTATTAAAGATTATTGTAAGTCATATTATATTGCATCTAAAAATGGGGATTTTAAAATTTGTTACAGATTTTTTTTTGGTAAATTAGAAGCTGAAGCTGTTGGGCTTTTGCTTATTCACCAATATTTTAGAGTTTATTTTTCTCTTTTATGGATACAAAGGATCTTAGGTGAGGAAATCTGTGTTTTTTAAATGTTTATTCTTTTGAAGGATCTAAAAAAGTAATAAAATATAATAAGGCAACTTAAAGTGAATGTAAAGTTTCATGAATCGGTGTTCGGTTTTTAAAAATACTATTAAAAACAGGGGCACTTTCATTCATGAAACTTTACATTTTAAAAATAATTAATAATAATTTCTTCACCCAAGCCAGACCGGCTCCTCTGTACTTACGTCAGCAATGACGAAACCGGCTTCCTCCAATCATGGCGTGCACCCCAGAGCAACCAATTCAAGAGGCCACGTTGTGATTGGAGGAACCCAGTTTCGTCATTGCTGTGCTAAGTATAGCATGAGAAGCGGAGTGGGGGATCGCTGGTCTGGCTTGGCTGCAGAAAAAGGTAAGTATTTAAAAAAAAATAAAAAAATAAAATGCTGCAATGTAAAGTTTCATGAATGAAAGTGCCCCTATTTTTAAGTTTACATTAACTGTAAAATATGAGGTTTACTAGCCATCTGGTAGATGCTACTAACGTACACAATCGTTTTGAGAATTTACCCGTATTGCTTACATACTCAGTATTGTGTCTTTTAACATGCATTGTATTTTTCTGCAATAGAAACATTATTACCAACCCATGTGGACATTAGTTGGTGGTGGTGCCAAACAGCTGGCAAACTCAGAGCGTTCTATGGCAAGTGTCATCCCGTCTGGGGTCAAGTGGATCAAATCAGAAGTTAAAGGCTTTGATCCTGACAAGAACAGCATCCGCATAGGTGATGATAAAGAGGTATTGTTTTACCAATTTTCTTTTAGTCAATAGTTCATGATTTATTTATTTTTTTAGTGCAGGGCTTAACACATAATTGTTAAAAAATCAAGGAACCATCCCAAAATGCATAGGGGTCAGAAATGTTTAATTTTTATTGTGTGTGTGTGCCTAACGCACATATGTACTGTATGTGTGTATAGTATAAATATAATCTGTATAACAACAAATATATCAGTATTAAATCTTTCACTGGCCCCTGTTAGTGGCTGGCTCATCGGTAATTTGTATGGCTAGTAAGTTTAATTTAAGTATCTGCTGTATGAAAAGTAGAATATAGGATTAAAGGGATAAGAAAGTCCAAATTAAACTTGCATGATTCAGATAGAGCATGTAATTTTAAAGGGGCAGTCTAGTCAAAATTAAACTTTCATGATTCAGATAGGGCATGCAATTTTAAACAACTTTCCAATTTACTTCTATTATCTAATTTGCTCAGTTCTTTAGATATCCTTTGTTGAAGAAATAGCAATGCACATGTTTGAGCCAATCACACAAGGCCTCTATGTGCAGCAACCAATCAGCAGCTACTGAGCATATCTAGATATGCTTTTCAGCAAGTGATATCAAGAGAATGAAGCAAATGAGACAATAGAAGTAAATTAGAAAGTTGTTTAAAATGACATGCTCTTTCTAAATCACGAAAGAAAAAATTTGGGTTTCATGTCCCTTTAAGATACTTTTAAATTCACTTCTATTTTCATTTGTGCTTTGTTCTCTTGGTATGCCTTGTTGAAAAAGAATACGCACATTTCCTAGATAGCTTCTGATTGGTGTCTGCACACATTTGTCTGTTGTGATTGGCTAAGTAGATGTGTTCAGTCAGCTGCCAGTAGTGCAATGTTGTTCCTTCAGCAAAAGGATAACAAGAGAATGAAGCAAATTTGATAATAGAAGTACATTGCAAAGTTGTTTAAAATTGCATGTTCTATCCAAATCATGAAAGACAATTTTGGGGTATTCTGTCCCTTTTAACAACCTTTTCAAGTGATGGATTAAGATAATAGTTTTAATAATAATATTAATAAAGCAAGCTGTCTAAACAGTAGCGGCCCTACTAAACAGAGGGCCCTGGTGCAAAAATATTTTTGGGCCCCCCAAAGGTAACTCAGTAGTAAGCAATAGTTAAAGTATACCTGCTGCTCTGTATAATGACTATGGAGGATAGTTAGATGGACCAGCAACTTGCACAGTTGCACTAATTAAATGCTCCCCTGCATTAGGATTGTACACATTATGCTCATGCCTATGTATAGACTGGCTACTATGCCCCCCCCCCCCCAGCACCTGGGCCCTTGTGCCATTTCACCTGCTGCACCAATGGTAGCTCCGCCCCTGCTAAAGTATTGCAATATTAGCCAAATAACCCCATTTGGTTGCCCCAACTATAATTCTTTAATGAAAAAAATAAGTTTTCTGGTGTTGCCCTAGCAACACGTTACATTTGAAATTTCGAATGTGGATTTTCAATCTAATTATGAACATTTAAAAACCGGAAATAACATTAGATTACCGAATTTTAATGGATTCTTATTCTTATCAACATTCGATTTGTCCAAAATGAATATTTACATGACTATTTTTTCTACGAAACAAATGACATTTTCAGCACAATTGCCCATCCCTATCCAGCACTCCAGTCACTTCCATGTGTGTTACAAGACCTTTAAAACTAATATCACTTCTAGGAATTTCAGTTATGACTGTTGGTTGCTTCATAATGTTTAATAGTAAAGATGTTTGTGTAAATTAAAGCCTGATTTCTATGTCTCTGTATGTCAGTCTGAACCCACGTTATAGAACAGTATGCATCGGTTGTGTCAAACTATTTTTTTTTTCTTCATTTTCAGATTAGCTACAAATATCTGATCATTGCTCTTGGACTTAAATTACAGTATGAAAAGGTAAACCTCAAGTCTATATCTAAACTGCTAATATCAGTATGAAAAGGTAAACCTCAAGTCTATATCTAAACTGCTAATATCAGTATGAAAAGGTAAACCTCAAGTCTATATCTAAACTGCTAATATTTGCTGTCAAACTGTTACTCATGTATGGGCCCTTTTTGCAGAGCTTTTTTAGTTTAATAAATATGCATGCTTATTTTATATGGTTCTTTTTGGTAGATTTGATGAATATTGATTGTAGAAAACATGAACAATTAATTTATCAGGTAAGTGTTAAAGTTTTCGTTCAGAAGATGGTGAGAGTCCACGAACCATTGCATGTGGGAATAAAGGGACATTATACACTTATTTTTTCTTTGCATAAATGTTTTGTAGATGATCTATTTATATAGCCCATAAAGTTTTTTTTAAATGTATAGTTTTGCTTATTTTTAAATAACATTGCTCTGATTTTCAGACTCCTAACCAAGCCCCAAAGTTTTATGAGAATACCGTCAGCTACCTTCTCCATCTTGCTCCTGTTTGTGTAAAGGGTCTTTTCATATGCAAAAGAAGGGGGAGGGGGGAGTGTCTTATTTCCCACTTGCAGTGGGCTTTCCAGCTGCCTTTAAACAGAGCTAAACTAAGAGCTTCTAAGTAAGTTTTTAAACCGTTTTATACTGGATTTTTATATCAGTATCTGTGCATCTTATTCTTTATAGTAGTGTCTATTACATGCAGTTAAATGAAAATGAGTGTATACTGTCCCTTTAAAGATACAGTCTACTCCAACATTTTTATTGTTTAAAAAGATAGATAATCCCTTTATTACCCATGTCCCTGTTTTGCATAACCAACACACTTATATTAACCCCTTAGTGACCAGAGCACTTTTCCATTTTCTGTCCGTTTGGGACCAAGGCTATTTTTACATTTTTGCGGCGTTTGTGTTTAGCTGTAATTTTCCTCTTGCTCATTTACTGTACCCACACATATTATATACCGTTTTTCTCGCCATCAAATGGACTTTCCAAAGATACCATTATTTTCATCATATCTTATAATTTATTATAAAAAAATTATAAAATATGAGAAAAAAGTGGAAAAAACACACTTTTTCTAACTTTGACCCCCAAAATCTGTTACACATCTACAACCACCAAAAAACACCCATGCTAAATATTTTCTAAATTTTGTCCTGAGTTTAGAAATACCCAATATTTACATGTTCTTTGCTTTTTTTACAAGTTATAGGGCCATAAATACAAGTAGCACTTTGCTATTTCCAAACCATTTTATTCAAGATTAGCGCTAGTTACATTGGGACACTGATATCTTTCAGGAATCTCTGAATATCCATTGACATGTATATATTTTTTTTTAGAAGACATCCCAAAGTATTGATCTAGGCCAATTTTGGTATATTTCATGCCACCATTTCACCGCCAAATGCGATCAAATACAAAAAATCGTTCACTTTTTCACAAACTTTCGGTTTCTCACTGAAATTATTTACAAACAGCTTGTGCAATTATGGCATAAATGGTTGTAAAATTTTCTCTGGGATCCCCTTTGTTCAAAAATAGCAGACATATATGGCTTTGGCATTGCTTTTTGGTAATTAGAAGGCCGCTAAATGCCGCTGCGCACCACACGTGTATTATGCCCAGCAGTGCAGGGGTTAATTAGGGAGCTTGTAGGGAGCTTGTAGGGTTAATTTTAGCTTTAGTCTAGTGTAGCAGACAACCCAAAGTATTGATCTAGGCCCATTTTGGTATATTACATGCCACCATTTCACCGCCAAATGCGATCAAATAAAAAAAAAAAGTTCCCTTTTTCACAAACTTTTTGTTTCTCACTGAAATTATTTACAAACAGCTTGTGCAATTATGGCATAAATGGTTGTAAATTTTTCTCTGTGATCCCCTTTGTTCAGAAATAGCAGACACATATGGCTTTGGCGTTGCTTTTTGGTACTTAGGCCGCTAAATGCGCATCACACGTATTATGGCTAGCAGTGAAGGGGTTAATTAGGTAGCTTGTAGGGAGCTTGCAGGGTTAATTTTAGCTTTAGTGTAGAGCTTAGCCTCCCACCTGAAACATCAGACCCCCTGATCCCTCCCAAACAGCTCTCTTCCCTCCCCCACCCCACAATTGTCCCCGCCATCTTAAGTACTGGCAGAAACTCTGCCAGTACTAAAATAAAAGCTATATTTGGGCTTTTTTTTTTTAAAAGAAAAGGCATATTTACATATGCTGCTCTGTAGGACCCCCCTTTAGCCCCCAACCTGATTGATCCCCCACCAAACAGCTCTCTAACTCTCCCCCTCTGTCTTAATGGCCGCCATCTTGGGTACTGGCAGCTGTCTGCCAGTACCCAGTTTAGAATAAAATTGCTTATATTTTTTTCATTTTTCCCCTTTTTTGTAGTGTAGCTCCCTGCCCCACCAAAGACCAACCCCCCACCCCGTCCTAGATACATTCGATTTACATATTTTTTAATTCAGATACCCCTTTCTCAAACTTTTCAAACTTTGATTTTCTGTAGTGTAGCGTTCCCTCCCGATCCCGCCCCCCTCTACATTACCCGGCCCATCGATGGCCGCCCACCCGCCTCCCAAGTCGGCTCCCACCCACCAACGATACCGGCCATCGATGTCCGGTGCAGAGAGGGCCACGGAGTGGCTCTCTCTGCATCGGATGGCCATCTAGCGTTATTGCAGGATGCCTCCATATCGAGGCATCACTGCAATAACCGGAAAGCAGCTGGAAGCGAGCAGGATCGCTTCCAGCTGCTTTCCACACCGAGGACGTGCAGGGTACGTCCTCAGGCGTTAACTGCCTTTTTTTTGAGGACGTACCCTGCACGTCCTCGGTCGTTAAGGGGTTAATATACTTTCTTTCATGTAATTAGCAAGAGTCCATGAGCTAGTGACGTATGGGATATACATTCCTACCAGGAGGGGCAAAGTTTCCCAAACCTTAAAATGCCTATAAATACACCCCTCACCACACCCACAATTCAGCTTTACAAACTTTGCCTCCCATGGAGGTGTTGAAGTAAGTTTGTGCTAGATTCTACGTTGATATGCGCTTCGCAGCAGGCTGGAGCCCGGTTTTCCTCTCAGAGAGCAGTGAATGTCAGAGGAATGTGAAGAGAGTATTGCCTATTTGAATTCAATGGTCTCCTTCTACGGGTTCTATTTCATAGGTTCTCTGTTATCGGTCGTAGAGATTCATCTCTTACCTCCCTTTTTAGATCGACGATATACTCTTATATACCATTACCTCTACTGATTCTCGTTTCAGTACTGGTTTGGCTATCTACTATATGTAGATGAGTGTCCTGGGGTAAGTAAGTCTTATTTTTTGTGACACTCTAAGCTATGGTTGGGCACTTTATATGTAAAGTTCTAAATACATGTGTTTAAACTTATATTTGCCATGATTCAGGATATTCAGTATTCCTTCATTCAGACTGTCAGTTTCATTATTTGGGATAATGCATATGAATAAATATTTTTTTCTTACCTTGAAAATTTTCAATTGACTTTTTTCCCTGCGGGCTGTTAGGCTCGCGGGGGCAGAAAATGCTTCAATTTATTGCGTCATTCTTGGCGCGAACTTTTTTGACGCAAAATTTTGTCATTTCCGGCGCCGTAGTTGTCGCCGGAAGTTGTTCGTTGTTACGTCATTTTTTGACGCATGTGTGTTCAGACGTTTTTTTGTGCCAAAAAATGTGGGCGTCGTTTTCGGCGTCAGAGGATGTGGCGTCATACTTGGCGCCAAAAAATATGGGTGTTGTACTTGGCGCCAATAATGTGGGCGTCATTCTTGTTCCACTTTTTCTCACATTATTTAAGTCTCACTTTTTTGTTGCTTCTGGTTGCTAGAGGCTTGTTTGTTTTGCATTTTTTCCCATTCCTGAAACTGTCATTTAAGGAATTTGATAATTTTGCTTTATATGTTGTTTTTTTCTATTACATATTGCAAGATTTTCCATAAACTGTTCCTGGATCAGAACATGCTGAGGGATTCCTGTTGACTGAGATAAGTCCTACCAAAGCTAAGTTCATTTATTTTAATGTTATGAATGTTTATCTTTAGCTATGGTTTGTAATAAGTTATCATGATAAACTTTTACATGCAGAATCCATTAGTATTTATGCTTTATATATTGCTATTCTTTTTACATTTTATGTACAAAATATACTTAGAAATGTATAAGAATTTTTTTTCTGATTGTATCTTTAAGGCTTTGTCTGACGTCCCGCCTTCTAATAAAATTTCTAGGTCTTTTTCAAACTTCTTTTAGTTGATGAAGTTTCAAATGACCAACAACATAATGAATTATCCACTAACAAATCTACTTTTTTATTCTTTAATAGAGTACACTTGTTCCTTGTTCAAAAGGTGTTGATTATTTTGGATATTGAAATATCTAGTTCTTTTGATTTTAAAGACTAGCTAACATTTAAATTCTGCTTGTTTATCTTCTGTGGTTTCTTCAGAGGGTTTTCTCCAGTTCCTGATACTAGGGAATGGAATAGGCTGAGAATTTTCTTTTAGTCCTTCTTTAAGGTTTTTAAATTGTATTCTTTGCCGGCAGTTAGTTTTCAGTTTTGAGGAAAGATTCCCCAAGTTAATGGGGCTATCTCTACTCCTGCTAAATATATAGCAAATAGTATTTATTTTTTTCCTTCAGATGGTCGTATCTTATTTAAGGAAAATTATTTTCAGGTACTTTTCTTAGACCTGTAATTTATTTGGCTGATATTGCAATTGCTGCATCTTTCTGGTTGGATACTTTAAGATCAAGTATCGGATTATGATTTGTTTTAGCATTGTTAAATCTTCTATTTTTTTGAAGTTCAGACTAAGTGCTATTGCATTGTCTTGTTATTTTGCATTTGTTGATTATGCAAGTCCAGTGTGTTGTCTGATCCTTTAACTTGATTAACATGCTAATAATTTCATTTGTGTTGTCATTTTATTAAAATATTTCGCAAATGAGGTTTAATCTATGTCTTTAGCTATTTTAGCTAGAAGAACTTTGTGATTTCAATCTTGGAATGCTAATTTGATTTCTAAAATCCATATTTCTTTTTTTCCAAGATATTCAATTATTTGGTTCATAATTGGATTCAATTATTTAACTGTTACTCTGGGCTTCAAGATTGAGTTCTAAGACTAAAACTTTAAGCTTATATTAGTTTTCTGTTCTTACTAAGGAACGGAATCCTGAATTCTTCCCCAAGTAACATGTTTATAATTGGAAGTTTTTTTTCTTCATTCAATTAAGCCTTTTAAAAGTTTAAAGTCAGCTCCCTAAATTTGCATGTAGGTGCGATTCTTATTCCAGCTTGGCTGGTAAGGGGCAGGTTAAGACTTTTTTGAAATTTGTTTGGTTCTATTCGGTCCAAACTTCTTTAACTTTGGGTACAGAATAAGTTTCAGAGTAAAACCGTCTGTGAGAAGTCTTTTTTTTTCTCTATCATATTCCAGCTATTCCAGTAAGACTATCACTTTCCTGAAGTCTGTCTCAGACCTGGAGTTTTCTGCTGTATTTTTTCCAGTTTCATTTTAGGAACTGGGTTTTGGGGTTTTATTCAAGACTATAAATTGTTCCAAAGATAGAAAATCTTTTTGAATTGTCATATAAGTGTACCATCTTTTAGAATGATGTTTATATGGTCTATTCTGCCTTTTTGGTCAGTGATGGCATTATTTGTTTACAATAGATGCATATCTTCATTTTCTGTTTTCATTCAGATTATTTTTATTTTCTGAGATTCTCTTTTTTTGACAAGCATTACCAATTTGTTGCTTTTCCTTCTGGTCTAGCGACAGCTCTAAGAATCTTTTCAAGGTTCTCAGTGTTCCTTTTTTGGACGGTATCATGGTACTGGCTCAGTCTTTTTCGTTCTGTGGAATCTCATACGATTCAACTTTGTTGTTTCTTCAAGACATGGTTAGAGGTTCTTTTTATCAAAAGCTCCTTGATTTCTCACACAAGGCTCACCTTTTTTAGGTTTCCAGATAGATTGTGTCAATGTTTTTGTCTCTAACAGACAAGTGACAAGTTTATTGGGTTCCGTTTGTCGGAACCTTCAGTCTCTATTATTTCCTTCAAGTTGCTATATATGCATGGAAGTTTTAGGTTTCATGGCTGCAGCATTGGATTCGATTCCCTTTGCTCATTTCATAGGAAACCTTTCCAGTTTTTTATGCTGAATAATGGTGCAGGGATTCTAGGATATCACTTTTTATATCTTTGAATCCTAATGTTTAACTATCTTTGATTCGGTGGTTAAGATCACCATCATTTAGTTCTACAGGTCTCTTCGGTTCTTTCAACCTGGACCATGATCTTTACAGATGCAAGTCTTTTAGGTTGGGAGGCTGTCTGAGGATCTCTGTCAGCACAAGGGGTTTGGAAATCTCAGGAGGCGAGATTACCATTTGATATTCTGGAACTCCGTGCATTCTCAGAGTTCTTCAGTTTGGTTTCTTTTTGAAGAAGAGACGTTTTTTTTCAGACAGATAATGTCACAACTGTGGTGTATGTCCATCAGGGTGGGACTATCAGTCTTTAGGCTGTGACAGAAGTATCTCGGATATTTGCTTGGACTAAATCCAGCTCCTATCTAATTTCTGTGGTCTTTTTCCCAGGTATAGACAATTGGGAAGCGGATTATCTCTGTTAATCAAGTTTTACATCCGGGAGAATGGTCTCTTTACCCAGATATGTTTTTCAATTTTTCAGATGTGAGGGCTTCCAGAAATAGATCTGATGGCATCTCATCTAGACAAGGAACTTCCCAGGGGCCTATTCAGGTTCTGGGATCTTCAGGCGGAAGTAGTGTATGCATTAACACTTCCTTGGAATTATCAATCTGCCTATAATTTTTTCATCTCTGGTTCTTCTTTTTAGAGTGATTTTCTAAATCATCAGAGACCAATTTTTGGTGTGGCTGGTGGCTCCAGCATGGCCACACAGGTTTTTGTATATGGTTCTTGTTAGGATGTCCAGTTGCCAATCTTGGTCACTTCCATTAAGGCTAGACCTTATATCTTAAACATTCATTTTTTCCATCAGGAACTATTAATTTGATGGTATGGAGATTTAACGCTTATACTTAGTCATAGAAGTTTCTCTGACTCAGTGATTAATACTATGTTGCAGGCTCGTAAATCTGTGTCTAGTAGAATTTATTATCGAGTTTGGAAGATTTACATCTCATGATGCTCTTCTTATGAATTCTCTTGGCATTCTTTTAGAATTCCTAGGATTTTATAGTTTCTTCATAAGGTTTTGTCTGCATGTTCCTTGAAAGGACAAATCTCTGCTTTTCTGTGCTGTTTCACAGTAAGAATTGCTAAATCTTTCTGATATTCATTGTTTTGTTAAGGCTTTGGTTCGTATCAAGCCTGTCATTTAAGCCAATTTCTCCTCCTTGGAGTCTTATTTAGGTTCTGAAGGTTTTTCAGACTCTTCTATTTGAGCATATGCTTTCTTTGGACATTAATTTCTTTCATGGAAAGTATTGTTCTTTTTAGACATCTCTTCAGCTAGAACAGTTTTTGAATGATCTGTTCTTTCTTGTGAATCTCCTTTTTCTGATTTTTCATCAGGATAAGGTGTTTTTTGCTGTCCTCATTTAAATTTTTACCTAAAGTTGTGAATTCTAACAACATTAGTGGAGGAATTATTGTCCCTTCCTTGTGTCCTAATCCTAAGAATTCTTTGGTAAGATTCTTACATTCTTTGGATGTGGTAAGAGTTTTTAAATATTATGTTGAAGCTACTCAGTTTTCAGACAGACTTCTAGCCTATTTGTTATCTTTTCTGGTTTTAGGAAAGGTCAGAAGGCTTCTGCCTTTTCTTTGGCATCTTGGTTAAAGCTTTTGATTTATCATGCTTATTTGGAGTCAGGTTAATCCCCGCCTCTAAGGATTACGGCTCATTCTACTAGGTCAGTTTCTACTTCCTGGACTTTTAAGAATGAAGCTTCTGTTGATCAGATTTGCAAAGCAATGACTTGGTCTTTTTTGCATACTTTTACTAAATTCTACCATTTTGATGTTTTCTCTTCTTCAGAAACAGTTTTTGGTAGAATAGTACTTCAGGCAGCTGTTTCAGTTTGATTCTTCTGCTTATATTTCAGTTTTTTTCATTATAAAAATTGAAACTTTTGATTTGGGTAGTGGATTAATTTTTTCAGCGGAATTGGCTGTCTTTATTTTATCCCTCCCTCTCTAGTGACTCTTGCGTGGAAGTTCCACATCTTGGGTATCTGCTATCCCATACGTCACTAGCTCATGGACTCTTGCTAATTACATGAAAGAAAACATAATTTATGTAAGAACTTACCTGATAAATTCATTTCTTTCATATTAGCAAGAGTCCATATGGCCCACCCTTTTTGTGGTGGTTATGATTTTTTTGTATAAAGCACAATTATTCCAATTCCTTATTTTTTATGCTTTCGCTCCTTTCTTATCACCCCACTTCTTGGCTATTCGTTAAACTGAATTGTGGGTGTGGTGAGGGGTGTATTTATAGGCATTTTAAGGTTTGGGAAACTTTGCCCCTCCTGGTAGGAATGTATATCCCATACGTCACTAGCTCATGGACTCTTGCTAATATGAAAGAAATTAATTTATCAGGTAAGTTCTTACATAAATTATGTTTTTTACCCCTGTGATTATCTTGTATCTAAGCCTCTGCAGACTGCCCCCTTATATCAGTGTTATTTACAGACTTGCATTTTAGCCAATCAGTGCTGGTTCATGCATAGCTCTACAGTAGAAATAGCTAGTTCCCATTGTATTTTTTTGTTGAAGAGATAGCTAGGTAGGTGTCTGGAGTACTACATGGCAGGAAATAGTGTTGCCATCTAGTGCTCTTGCAAATGGTTAGCATTCTTGCAAAGCTGCGAGTTCTCCAGACACGTGCATGCTCCTGACCTTACATCCCTGCTTTTCAACAAAAGTTACCAAGAAACAAAAGAGTAGTCACAGCTAAAAAATGCATGCTGTGAAAAAGAATGACAAGGCAGCACTCAAATTGCGTAAATAACAAGTGGTTTATTTGGTAAACCTACATATGTCAAAAACAATTCACAAAACCCTTAATTATACTAAAAAGGAGTAACTAGTAAACCCAGGCCTGGTTTGTACTTAATCTAACACACTACCGTAAAACTGCGGTTATAACAAATGATTGTTCGAAGTATATGACTTGTTTAAACTATGCACTGTTACAAACAAACAAACAATGTGTAAAAGATGTGTGAAAGATAAACTGTTGCAACAAAATTCAAAGGAGACACAGATTAACAAATGTCCGTTTACCAGAGCACTTAGTGTGAATCACACGCTCTGCAATTGAGAAATGTTACAAAGAAGCAGTTCCAGTGTTACTGATTGGAAGACCAACTGTTATAGATTACTGAGCAAACAGTCTCACCACATTCGCGGTATGAAGTTCCAGTATTCGCTTCACCACTAGCTTTTATAATTACCACTTGATCACTCCAAACTATGCATATTTCTCATGCCGGATCCTGGTAATTCTCCAAACAAAGCGATGTGTGTTAAAGCTCCATAACGGTTTCAGTACCTCCTTGTATTCAAAAAACCGGAACTTCTATTCAAGACTGCTGCGTGCTTTTCAGTTGTCAGAACCTCATCAAGGTAACTCGGTATGCTTTAGACCAGCTGCCAGGGACTTAGCACTCCACTTCAAACAGTTGCCGCTTCACAAAACGTCAGACATGACGCGTTTCGCCCCTCCCCTTAGTGGGCTGACTTTAGGGCCTCATCGGATCCCTAAAGTCAGCCCACTAAGGGGAGGGGCGAAACGCGTCATGTCTGACGTTTTGTGAAGCGGCAACTGTTTGAAGTGGAGTGCTAAGTCCCTGGCAGCTGGTCTAAAGCATACCGAGTTACCTTGATGAGGTTCTGACAACTGAAAAGCACGCAGCAGTCTTGAATAGAAGTTCCGGTTTTTTGAATACAAGGAGGTACTGAAACCGTTATGGAGCTTTAACACACATCGCTTTGTTTGGAGAATTACCAGGATCCGGCATGAGAAATATGCATAGTTTGGAGTGATCAAGTGGTAATTATAAAAGCTAGTGGTGAAGCGAATACTGGAACTTCATACCGCGAATGTGGTGAGACTGTTTGCTCAGTAATCTATAACAGTTGGTCTTCCAATCAGTAACACTGGAACTGCTTCTTTGTAACATTTCTCAATTGCAGAGCGTGTGATTCACACTAAGTGCTCTGGTAAACGGACATTTGTTAATCTGTGTCTCCTTTGAATTTTGTTGCAACAGTTTATCTTTCACACATCTTTTACACATTGTTTGTTTGTTTGTAACAGTGCATAGTTTAAACAAGTCATATACTTCGAACAATCATTTGTTATAACCGCAGTTTTACGGTAGTGTGTTAGATTAAGTACAAACCAGGCCTGGGTTTACTAGTTACTCCTTTTTAGTATAATTAAGGGTTTTGTGAATTGTTTTTGACATATGTAGGTTTACCAAATAAACCACTTGTTATTTACGCAATTTGAGTGCTGCCTTGTCATTCTTTTTCACAGCATGCATTTTTTAGCTGTGACTACTCTCTTATCCTTTTGTTTACTATTGTATAGTGACTGCTAGCACCAAATTTGTTTTTTGTTTGTAAACTGGATAGAGTGCACACATTTCTATAATTTATAATTACCAAGAAACAAAGATGTGATAATAGAAGCAAAATAGAAAGATGTTTATAAATTTGCTTTCTCTGTCTGAATCCTGAAATAAAAAAATAGGGTTTCATGTCTCTTTAGCATAAAATAATCTGCCCTTTCTCTTTGCAGTATTTTTTCAATTTATTATTGCAATGCAGTTTCTTCTAGTACCACTAGGTGGAAGTATTTTCAATGTCAGCAATGATTTCCTTGGGCTAATGATCTCAAATTGAAGGATAGTACAAAAAGTTTATCTTATTCATGGAATAAATTTCCATTAGTATTGGTAACAACAAAGACTGTAAGTGAATGCATGGCATAATACATAAGGCTAGCCTAAGAATATTAAACTTAAACGGACATGAAACCCAAAATTTTTCTTTCATGATTCAACCAGAGCAAACATCATTTAAAAAAGTTTTCAATTTCCTTTTATTATCAAATATAGTGAACACAACTTCAGGGAAGCGCTCAGACACTCGCTCAGTGTGGTAGTTGGCAAACTGCAGTGATCTTCGTGTAAGTAACACACCCCCTTGTAACGTCACACTGACGTATCCAACTCTGTCAGCTGTACCGGTGCAATGAACAGAGCGTTACACCACCGCTCCAACAAACAATAGGCAACAACGATCAACGCACCCAGTGTAGCAAGCAAGCAGATAATGAGTCCTTGACTCAGGAAAATGAAATAAACGCTGAATTTATTGCTTCAAATTCCTTCAAGTGACATATCACAGCACATCACAGCTGTAACATGAAGGCGGCATATGCTTGAGAAAAGAACGGCAGCAAAGGTCAAACGCGTTTCATATATCACAACATAACTTCCTCAATGACCATACAATCACCCATAATACACTGCTTTTTAATGACAAAAGAATACCTCCCATATTTTAATGGTCCAATCACAACACGTAAATCACTAAAGCAGGTTAATATGGGTGAATTTAACATAGCACTCATTACTAAGTTATAAAGTGTATATATATATATATATATATATATATATATATATATATATATATATATATATATATATATATTTCTCCAACATTGGTGTGTCCGGTCCACGGCGTCATCCACAACTTGTGGGAATATCTCTTCCCCAACAGGAAATGGCAAAGAGTACAGCAAAAGCTGTCCATATAGTCCCTCCTAGGCTCAGCCCACCCCAGTCATTCTCTTTGCCGTTGCACAGGCAACATCTCCACGGAGATGGTTAAGAGTATGTGGTGTTCCATGCAGATAAGGTCGTTTTGCGTACAAAACCTGGTTTTCTTCCAAAGGTTGTTTCCAACAAGAATATTAACCAGGAAATAGTTGTACCTTCTTTGTGTCCGAATCCAGTTTCAAAGAAGGAACGTTTGTTACACAATTTAGATGTAGTCCGTGCTTTAAAGTTTTATCTAGAAGCAAAAAAGGATTTCAGACAAACATCTTCTCTGTTTGTCGTCTATTCTGGTAAAAGGAGAGGTCAAAAAGCTACTGCTACCTCTCTTTCCTTTTGGCTGAAAAGCATCATCCGATTGGCTTATGAGACTGCCGGACGGCAGCCTCCTGAAAGAGTCACAGCTCACTCTACTAGGGCTGTGGCTTCCACATGGGCCTTCAAGAACGAGGCTTCTGTTGATCAGATATGCAAGGCAGCGACTTGGTCTTCCCTGCACACTTTTGCCAAATTCTACAAATTTGATACTTTTGCTTCTTCGGAGGCTATTTTTGGGAGAAAGGTTTTGCAAGCCGTGGTGCCTTCCGTTTAGGTAACCTGATTGGCTCCCTCCCTTCATCCGTGTCCTAAAGCTTTGGTATTGGTTCCCACAAGTTATGGATGACGCCGTGGACCGGACACACCAATGTTGGAGAAAACAGAATTTATGCTTACCTGATAAATTACTTTCTCCAACGGTGTGTCCGGTCCACGGCCCGCCCTGGTTTTTTAATCAGGTTTGATAAATTTATTTCTTTAACTACAGTCACCACGGCACCCTATAGTTTCTCCTGTTTTTTCTCCTGTTCGTCGGTCGAATGACTGGGGTGGGCGGAGCCTAGGAGGGACTATATGGACAGCTTTTGCTGTACTCTTTGCCATTTCCTGTTGGAAGAGATATTCCCACAAGTTATGGATGACGCCGTGGACCGGACACACCGTTGGAGAAAGTAATTTATCAGGTAAGCATAAATTCTGTTTTATTTATATATATATATATATATATATATATATATATATATATATATATATATATATATATATATATATATATATATATATATATATATATATATATATAAATAAAACAGAATTTATGCTTACCTGATAAATTACTTTCTCCAACGGTGTGTCCGGTCCACGGCGTCATCCATAACTTGTGGGAATATCTCTTCCAACAGGAAATGGCAAAGAGTACAGCAAAAGCTGTCCATATAGTCCCTCCTAGGCTCCGCCCACCCCAGTCATTCGACCGACGAACAGGAGAAAAAACAGGAGAAACTATAGGGTGCCGTGGTGACTGTAGTTAAAGAAATAAATTTATCAAACCTGATTAAAAAACCAGGGCGGGCCGTGGACCGGACACACCGTTGGAGAAAGTAATTTATCAGGTAAGCATAAATTCTGTTTTCTCCAACATTGGTGTGTCCGGTCCACGGCGTCATCCATAACTTGTGGGAACCAATACCAAAGCTTTAGGACACGGATGAAGGGAGGGAGCCAATCAGGTTACCTAAACGGAAGGCACCACGGCTTGCAAAACCTTTCTCCCAAAAATAGCCTCCGAAGAAGCAAAAGTATCAAATTTGTAGAATTTGGCAAAAGTGTGCAGGGAAGACCAAGTCGCTGCCTTGCATATCTGATCAACAGAAGCCTCGTTCTTGAAGGCCCATGTGGAAGCCACAGCCCTAGTAGAGTGAGCTGTGACTCTTTCAGGAGGCTGCCGTCCGGCAGTCTCATAAGCCAATCGGATGATGCTTTTCAGCCAAAAGGAAAGAGAGGTAGCAGTAGCTTTTTGACCTCTCCTTTTACCAGAATAGACGACAAACAGAGAAGATGTTTGTCTGAAATCCTTTTTTGCTTCTAGATAAAACTTTAAAGCACGGACTACATCTAAATTGTGTAACAAACGTTCCTTCTTTGAAACTGGATTCGGACACAAAGAAGGTACAACTATTTCCTGGTTAATATTCTTGTTGGAAACAACCTTTGGAAGAAAACCAGGTTTTGTACGCAAAACGACCTTATCTGCATGGAACACCACATACTCTTAACCATCTCCGTGGAGATGTTGCCTGTGCAACGGCAAAGAGAATGACTGGGGTGGGCTGAGCCTAGGAGGGACTATATGGACAGCTTTTGCTGTACTCTTTGCCATTTCCTGTTGGGGAAGAGATATTCCCACAAGTTGTGGATGACGCCGTGGACCGGACACACCAATGTTGGAGAAATATATATATATATATATATATATATATATATATATATATATATATATATATATATATATATATATATATATATATATATATATATATATATATATATATATATATATATATATATATATATATATATATATATATATATATATATATATATACATACACTTTATAACTTAGTAATGAGTGCTATGTTAAATTCACCCATATTAACCTGCTTTAGTGATTTACGTGTTGTGATTGGACCATTAAAATATGGGAGGTATTCTTTTGTCATTAAAAAGCAGTGTATTATGGGTGATTGTATGGTCATTGAGGAAGTTATGTTGTGATATATGAAACGCGTTTGACCTTTGCTGCCGTTCTTTTCTCAAGCATATGCCGCCTTCATGTTACAGCTGTGATGTGCTGTGATATGTCACTTGAAGGAATTTGAAGCAATAAATTCAGCGTTTATTTCATTTTCCTGAGTCAAGGACTCATTATCTGCTTGCTTGCTACACTGGGTGCGTTGATCGTTGTTGCCTATTGTTTGTTGGAGCGGTGGTGTAACGCTCTGTTCATTGCACCGGTACAGCTGACAGAGTTGGATACGTCAGTGTGACGTTACAAGGGGGTGTGTTACTTACACGAAGATCACTGCAGTTTGCCAACTACCACACTGAGCGAGTGTCTGAGCGCTTCCCTGAGGTTGTGTTCACTATATTTGATAATAAAAGGAAATTGAAAACTTTTTTAAATTCTGTTTTATTTATATATATATATATATATATATATATATATATATATATATATATATATATATATATATATATATATATATATATATATATATATATATATATATATATATATATCAGAATTATTAACCATACAACATTATCACAATCAAAGAGATTTGTTACAAAACTGTAATTAATACATAGCTAAAGAATATGTGACACATATTATATCATAAACATAAAAGCAATGAGTGCATAGTACAAGAAAAAAGATGAAGTTTAAATTTAAAGTGACAGTGTGTCATATTTATTTTTGATCTACATAAAGTTTAACATCCCATTCTGAGTTTAAGCCTGCTGGCATCCTGATATCCAACTGAAATATCCAGAAGACTTTTCTTTTAATGAGAATTGTTCCTCTGTTCCCACCTCTTGGGTGCCTTGGGATCAGCTGGATACCTTGGAATGACAACAGGGAACTATCAGAATTATGTTCTTTTTTGAAATGTAGGGAGATGGGGGTAGTGGACTCAGGGTCCTCTATTGAATGTAAATGTTCTAAAAAAACGATCTTTTAGGGCCCAATGACATAACAAGAGTTGCAAGTCATATGTTCCTGTATCTGAAAATCCTTCTTATTTACGGTAGATACAAAACTAGAACCAAATGAAGCATAGGAGCTAGATTTACATCTCCTGCTTCCACATTTGAAAATCCCAGGTTTAATTGACAACCAGTTTTTGTTGTGTGTCTGAGGCAACATCGATGGAGATAATACATTTCCTTATGTTTTAGCTTTTCGTGACACAAAGCATATCCCTTCCTTCATAATACATTGTAGGCTTTTATCAGTTTCCAAAATGGGAAGTGCTTTACGCACTATATTACGTACTTTATAATATTATTCACTATATGTAGTGATGAATTTTTGTTTATTAAACCTGTCCTGTCCAATGAATTTCTCAGATGGAAAGAGATTTTTCCTTTCTGTAAGATCCACCTCATTTTTTATCTGTTCAAGTGTTTTTCTACCATAACCCCTTTCAATAAACCTATCCGTTAAATCCTTAGAGTGTTTAAAATAACTTTGTTCACTTGTACAGTTCCTCCTAGCCCTGATGTATTGGCTTTTGGGGATAGAATTAAAGATATGTATGACATGACTTTGCATTTAAAATAGTATTACCTGCTATCTTTTTACGAAATAATTCTACTTCAATACAAGATTTATCAATGTTAGAAAAGAGTCTGTCTAAAAAAGACATTGAACTTTTGCTGTACTCCATTGTAAACTTAAGGTTCATAGAATTATTCTGAAGATAGTTCAAAAACTGTTCAACAAGGTCAACTGGACCTTTCCATATCAACAAAATATTGTTGATGTATCAACCGTAAAAACAAATTTATTCTTTGAAGGGGTTCCCATCTCCATAGACGTGGGACAGCTCCCACCAACCCATATACAGGTTGGCATAGGAGGGGGCAAAATTAGCCCCCATAGCTGTCCCACGTCTCTGGAGATAGAAGTCCCCCTCAAATAAAAAAACATTAAGTAAATATTCAACAAAGACCTTGATGAACTGCTTCAAAACATCATCATACTTAGAAAAGTTTTCAAGAAAAAATTCAATAGCCTTAATGCCTTTGTCATGCGGAATGAAAGTATACAGTGAGACCATGTCTATAGTCACAAAGACATATTCCTCACGCCATACTAGGCTCTCCACTTGTTTAATAACATCGGTGGTATCTCTAATGTAATTCACAAGATTCAAAACAAATGGTTGTAAATACCCATCTCTCATTTCAGAAATAGGCTCATTAAGTGAGCCAATTCCTGCCACAATGGGCCTGCCAGGGGGGTTACTGCTGTCTTTCTAAACTTTGGGTAAATAGTGAAAGATGGCCATAACAGGATGTTCAGTGAACAAAAGTCCAAATTTGCTTTTATAATTATTCCTTCCTTTTAATGCCCATTCCAAAATCTTTTTCAATTCGGATTTATATAAAAATATAGGATTATATTTGAGCTTCTTATACACTGATACATCCAAAAGCTGTCTATATGCCTTTGTTATATAATCTTTACGATTAAGAACGACCACATTTCCTCCTTTATCAGAATTACGTATAACCAACTCTTTATTGGCTTTTAATTCTTTGATAGACAAGTATTGTTTTTTGGACAAATTATCATTCCAATGATCAACAGTAGGTCTTTCAGAATTTAGCTTTCTTAATTCAATTTCTACAGTTTTCTGAAATACCTCTATTGCACTGGATCTTGCCTGTAGAGGGTAACATTTTGACTTCCCCCTCATTCTAGTTATATCCTGAACATCCTTGTCTACATATAGATATAAATCTATTTCTTTATCCAGTGCCATTAAATCTAAGATTGAACATTTGTCTGCAAAATCAAAACCACACCTAATGGGATCTAGTTTCTCTCTATTTCCCACTGTCCATCACTTGTGGCTCCCAAGAAATGTTTCTTAAAGGGACACTCAATCAAAATTAAACTTTGATTATTCAGATAGAGTATGCCATTTTAAACAACTTTCCAATTTACTTCCATTAACTAAATGTGCACAGTCTTTTTATATTTAAACTTTTTGAGTCAACAGCTCCTACTGAGCATGTGCAAGAATAAGTGTGTATGCATTTGTGAATGGCTGATGGCTGTCACATGGTACGTGTATGCATTTGTGATTGGCTGATGGCTGTCACATGGTACAGGGGGAGTGGAAAAAGACATAACTTTTAAAATTGTGAGAAAAAAATCTACTACTCATTTGAAGTTCAGACTAAGTGCTATTGCATTGTCTTATCTCGCATTTGTTGATTATGCAAATCTACTGTGTTGACTGGTCCTTTAAGGACAAGTGATCTAACCAATCTATTAACATCAACAACCGTATCAAACAAATTGAAGTGTGAGGTAGGAGAGAAACCTAGGCCCAAAGACAATACCTCTATCTTTGTCTGAGATAAATCAAAATATAACAGATTAATAACATTATTGGTATCCATGCATATTTCTGGAACTGTGTGGCTCTTCTCCTTTGTGGATATCGCTGAGACTTTGGTAATAGTGTCTCTGTATTCGAACTTGTACCCTCCAGACTTCTGTGTGCCCTCTCGTTTTTTGACTGTGTGGTTACTATGGTGATTGTTCATCATGGGTTTTAAGAACAAATGAAACTGCCCCTTCTGTTGCTGACAAACTTTCACTAGTAACCTCAATGTCTGAAGAGTCATAATCATACTCGGTGTCTGTCTCCGAAAATCTCACTCTTTTTTTATTGTCACTACCGTGACCTTTTATATGTATGTCTGAAACAAGGAGATACAGACACTGTCCATTTATATACTTTATTATGTTCATAGTCTTGTTTGTCTCAATATTTTTTGTTTCTTGAACTGCCAAAGGTTGTCTTTAAACTCTGTGATTACTTTCTGTAGCTTTGTATCATATTTATTAAAATCAGGACTTTCACTTAAAGGGCGTATTAATGACTGCAACTTAATCTTATCATTACACAGCTCTTGACGTAATTGCTTTTTATATGCAATAAGTAGATCAATTAATGCTAACTAGCATTCTGTAAGAATTTTGTTCCATTTGTCAATAAAAGCTTGATCTGTCACCTGGAAGGAAGGAAACCTTTAAATACGTAGCCCACGTGGTATACGCTGGGCGTTTTTATACATCTGGAAGCTTTTAATGTCCATTTCAGTTCTTGAATCTTTCTTTAACAGCGTATCCATTTTAAAGAATAAACTATTCAGATTAGTGTTTGCTTCCTGTTCAATGGTGTCATTATTGAACAATTCTTCACTGTCGCTGATATCTTCAGCAGATTGCTGAATAACATATCCCCCAGCTGCCATGTCTAAAACACAATATGCCTAATGAATTATATCAATTAACAAACTTCTGAGCCAAAAGTACTCATACAAAAAGTGCCTTACGACTAATAGCCCATGCATACACCTTTATCCGAAACCAAATGAATTAGTGTCTCTTAAATAGACACTTAAATGTCCGTGCAGCTTACCCTCTCCAGATGTTGGAATAACACGGTGAATACAACTTCAGGGAAGCACTCAGAAACTCGTGGTAGTCGGCAAACTGCAGTGATCTTTGCGTAAGCAACACACACCCTTGTGACGTCACACTGACGTATCCAACTATGTCAGCTGTACCGGTGCAATGAACAGAGCGTTACACCACCGCTACAACAAACAATAGGCAACAACGATCAACGCACCCAGTGTAGCAAGCAAGCAAGCAGATAATAACGAGTCCTTGACTCAGGAAGATTAAATAAATGCTGAATTTACTGCTTCAAATTCCTTCAAGTGACATATCACAGCACATCACAGCTGTAACATGAAGGCGGCATATGCTTGAGAAAAGACAGGCAGCAAAGGTCCAACGCGTTTCATATATCACAACCTAAATTCCTCAATGACCATACAATAACTCATAATACACTGCTATTTAACGACCAAAAAATACCTCCCATATTTTAACAAAAACAGGTTGTCAATTAAACATGGGTTTTTCAAATGTGGAAGCAGGAGATGTAAATCTAGCTCCTATGCTTCCTTTGGTACTAGTTTTTTGCATCTACCGTAAATAAGAAGGATTTTCAGATACCGGAACATATGACTTGCAACTCTTGTTATGTTATGTTATTTATCTTTTGACATGTAGGGGGTGTTGTAGGCAATATGTTGGACAAACGACACGGGCCCTAAAAGACAATTTTTTTAGAACATTTACGTTCAATAGAGGACCCTGAGTCCACTACCCCCATCTTCCTACATTTCAAAAGAGAACATAATTCTGATAGTTCCCTGTTGTCATTCCAAAGTAGCTGATCCCAAGGAACCCAAGAGGTGGGAACAGAGGAACAATTCTCATTAAAAGAGAAGTCTTTTGGATATTTCAGTTGGATATCAGGATGCCAGCAGGCTTAAACTCAGAATGGGATGTTAAACTTTATGTAGATCAAAAATAAATATGACACACTGTCACTTTGAATTTTAAACTTCATATTTCTTCTGTTAAGTGTGATCAGTCCACGGGTCATCATTACTTCTGGGATATTACTCCTCCCCAACAGGAAGTGCAAGAGGATTCACCCAGCAGAGCTGCATATAGCTCCTCCCCTCTACGTCACATTTCCAGTCATTCTCTTGCACCCAACGACTAGATAGGATGTGTGAGAGGACTATGGTGATTATACTTAGTTTTATATCTTCAATCAAAAGTTTGTTATTTTAAAATAGCTCCGGAGTGTGTTATTATCTCTCTGGCAGAGTTTGAAGAAGAATCTACCAGAGTTTTTGTTATGATTTTAGCCGGAGTAGTTAAGATCATATTGCTGTTTCTCGGCCATCTGAGGAGAGGTAAACTTCAGATCAGGGGACAGCGGGCAGATGAATCTGCATAGAGGTATGTAGCAGTTTTTATTTTCTGACAATGGAATTGATGAGAAAATCCTGCCATACCGATATGTCATGTATGTATACTTTACACTTCAGTATTCTGGGGAATGGTACTTCACTAGAATTACACTGTAAGAAATACATAAAGCTGTTTAATAACTAGAGATTATGTTTAACGTTTTTGCTGGAATGTAAAATCGTTTTCATTTACTGAGGTACTGAGTGAATAAATGTTTGGGCACTATTTTTCCACTTGGCAGTTGCTTAATCTGTTTTCTGACAGTTTCTGTTCTCCCTCACTGCTGTGTGTGAGGGGGAGGGGCCGTTTTTTGTTGCTTTTACTACGCATCAAATATTTCAGTCAGCAACTCATTGTATTCCCTGCATGATCCGGTTCATCTCTACAGAGCTCAGGGGTCTTCAAAACTTATTTTGAGGGAGGTAATTTCTCTCAGCAGAGCTGTGAGAATTATAGTTTGACTGAGATAAAAAACGTTTATTCTGTAATTTGTTTCCTGCTTTCAGAATTTGTTATCTTTGCTAATGGGATTAAACCTTTGCTAAAGTTGTGTTGTTTACAAGGATTGAGGCTATAACTGTTTCAATTTATTAATTTTCAACTGTCATAGATCTTCTGTGCTTCTTAAAGGCACAGTACGTTTTAATATTATTCTAATTGAATTGTATTTCCAAGTTGCAAGTTTATTTGCTAGTGTGTTAAACATGTCTGATTCAGAGGATGATACCTGTGTCATTTGTTGCAATGCCAAAGTGGAGCCCAATAGAAATTTATGTACTAACTGTATTGATGCTACTTTAAATTAAAGTCAATCTGTACAAATTGAACAAATTTCACCAAACAACGAGGGGAGAGTTATGCCGACTAACTCGCCTCACGTGTCAGTACCTACATCTCCCGCTCAGAGGGAGGTGCGTGATATTGTAGCGCCGAGTACATCTGGGCGGCCATTACAAATCACATTACAGGATATGGCTACTGTTATGACTGAGGTTTTGGCTAAATTACCAGAACTAAGAGGTAAGCGTGATCACTCTGGGGTGAGAACAGAGTGCGCTGATAATATTAGGGCCATGTCAGACACTGCGTCACAGGTGGCAGAACATGAGGACGGAGAACTTCATTCTGTGGGTGACAGTTCTGATCCAAACAGACTGGATTCAGATATTTCAAATTTTAAATTTAAACTGGAAAACCTCAGTGTATTACTAGGGGAGGTGTTAGCGGCTCTGAATGATTGTAACACAGTTGCAATACCAGAGAAAATGTGTAGGTTGGATAAATATTTTGCGGTACCGACGAGTACTGAGGTTTTTCCTATACCTAAGAGACTTACTGAAATTGTTACTAAGGAGTGGGATAGACCCGGTGTGCCGTTTTCACCCCCTCCGATATTTAGAAAAATGTTTCCAATAGACGCCACCACAAGGGACTTATGGCAAACGGTCCCTAAGGTGGAGGGAGCAGTTTCTACCTTAGCTAAGCGTACCACTATCCCGGTGGAGGATAGCTGTGCTTTTTCAGATCCAATGGATAAAAAGTTAGAGGGTTACCTTAAGAAAATGTTTGTTCAACAAGGTTTTATATTGCAACCCCTTGCATGCATTGCGCCGATCACGGCTGCAGCGGCATTCTGGATTGAGTCTCTGGAAGAGAACATTGGTTCAGCTACTCTGGACGACATTACGGACAGGCTTAGAGTCCTTAAACTAGCTAATTCATTCATTTCGGAGGCCGTAGTACATCTTACTAAACTTACGGCGAAGAATTCAGGATTCGCCATTCAGGCACGCAGGGCGCTGTGGCTAAAATCCTGGTCAGCTGATGTTACTTCTAAGTCTAAATTGCTTAATATACCTTTCAAAGGGCAGACCTTATTCGGGCCCGGGTTGAAAGAGATTATCGCTGACATTACAGGAGGTAAAGGCCATGCCCTGCCTCAGGACAAAGCCAAAGCCAAGACTAGACAGTCTAATTTTCGTTCCTTTCGTAATTTCAAAGCAGGAGCAGCATCAACTTCCTCTGCACCAAAACAGGAAGGAGCTGTTGCTCGCTACAGACAAGGCTGGAAACCTAACCAGTCCTGGAACAAGGGCAAGCAGACTAGGAAACCTGCTGCTGCCCCTAAAACAGCATGAATTGAGGGCCCCCGATCCGGGATCGGATCTAGTGGGGGGCAGACTTTCTCTCTTCGCCCAGGCTTGGGCAAGAGATGTTCAGGATCCCTGGGCGCTAGAGATAATATCTCAGGGATACCTTCTGGACTTCAAATACTCTCCTCCAAGAGAGAGATTTCATCTGTCAAGATTGTCAACAATCCAGACAAAGAAAGAGGCGTTTCTACGCTGCGTACAAGAGCTCTTGTTAATGGGAGTAATCCATCCAGTTCCACGATCGGAACAGGGACAGGGGTTTTACTCAAATCTGTTTGTGGTTCCCAAAAAAGAGGGAACTTTCAGACCAATCCTGGACTTAAAGATCCTAAACAAATTCCTAAGAGTTCCATCGTTCAAGATGGAGACTATTCGGACAATTTTACCTATGATCCAAGAGGGTCAGTACATGACCACTGTAGATTTAAAAGATGCTTACCTTCACATACCGATTCACAAAGATCATTATCGGTACCTAAGGTTTGCCTTCCTAGACAGGCATTACCAGTTTGTGGCTCTTCCATTCGGATTGGCTACAGCTCCAAGAATCTTCACAAAGGTTCTGGGTGCTCTTCTGGCGGTACTAAGACCGCGGGGAATCTCGGTAGCTCCATACCTAGACGACATTCTGATACAAGCTTCAAGCTTTCAAACTGCCAAGTCTCATACAGAGTTAGTGCTGGCATTTCTAAGGTCACATGGATGGAAGGTGAACGAAAAGAAAAGTTCACTCGTTCCACTCACAAGAGTTCCCTTCCTGGGGACTCTTATAGATTCTGTAGAAATGAAGATTTACCTGACAGAGGACAGGCTAACAAGACTTCAAAGTGCTTGCCGCACCCTTCATTCCATTCAACACCCGTCAGTGGCTCAATGCATGGAGGTAATCGGCTTAATGGTAGCGGCAATGGACATAGTACCCTTTGCACGCTTACACCTCAGACCACTGCAACTGTGCATGCTAAGTCAGTGGAATGGGGATTACTCAGACTTATCCCCTTCTCTGAATCTGGATCAAGAGACCAGAAATTCTCTTCTATGGTGGCTTTCTCGGCCACATCTGTCCAGGGGGATGCCATTCAGCAGACCAGACTGGACAATTGTAACAACAGACGCCAGCCTTCTAGGTTGGGGTGCCGTCTGGAATTCTCTGAAGGCTCAGGGACAATGGAGTCAGGAGGAGAGTCTCCTGCCAATAAACATTCTGGAATTGAGAGCAGTTCTCAATGCCCTCCTGGCTTGGCCCCAGTTGACAACTCGGGGGTTCATCAGGTTTCAGTCGGACAACATCACGACTGTAGCTTACATCAACCATCAGGGAGGGACAAGAAGCTCCCTAGCTATGATGGAAGTATCAAAGATAATTCGCTGGGCAGAGTCTCACTCTTGCCACCTGTCAGCAATCCACATCCCGGGAGTGGAGAACTGGGAGGCGGATTTCTTAAGTCGTCAGACTTTTCATCCGGGGGAGTGGGAACTTCATCCGGAGGTCTTTGCCCAAATACTTCGACGTTGGGGCAAACCAGAGATAGATCTCATGGCGTCTCGACAGAACGCCAAGCTTCCTCGTTACGGGTCCAGATCCAGGGATCCAGGAGCAGTCCTGATAGATGCTCTGACAGCACCTTGGGACTTCAGGATGGCTTACGTGTTTCCACCCTTCCCGTTGCTTCCTCGATTGATTGCCAGAATCAAACAAGAGAGAGCATCAGTGATTCTAATAGCACCTGCGTGGCCACGCAGGACTTGGTATGCAGACCTGGTGGACATGTCATCCTGTCCACCTTGGTCTCTACCTCTGAAACAGGACCTTCTGATACAGGGTCCCTTCAAACATCAAAATCTAACTTCTCTGAAGCTGACTGCTTGGAAATTGAACGCTTGATTTTATCAAGACGTGGGTTTTCTGAGTCAGTTATTGATACCTTTAATACAGGCTAGGAAACCTGTTACCAGAAAGATTTACCATAAGATATGGCGTAAATACCTATATTGGTGTGAATCCAAAGGTTACTCTTGGAGTAAGGTTAGGATTCCTAGGATATTGTCTTTTCTACAAGAAGGTTTAGAAAAGGGTTTATCTGCTAGTTCATTAAAGGGACAGATCTCAGCTCTGTCCATTCTGTTACACAAACGTCTGTCAGAAGTTCCTGACGTCCAGGCTTTTTGTCAGGCTTTGGCCAGGATTAAGCCTGTGTTTAAAACTGTTGCTCCACCATGGAGTTTAAACCTTGTTCTTAATGTTTTACAGGGCGTTCCGTTTGAACCCCTTCATTCCATTGATATAAAGTTGTTATCTTGGAAAGTTCTATTTTTAATGGCTATTTCCTCGGCTCGAAGAGTCTCTGAATTATCAGCCTTACATTGTGATTCTCCTTATTTGATTTTTCATTCGGATAAGGTAGTCCTGCGTACTAAACCTGGGTTCTTACCTAAGGTAGTTACTAACAGGAATATCAATCAAGAGATTGTTGTTCCTTCTTTATGCCCAAATCCTTCTTCAAAGAAGGAACGTCTACTGCACAACCTGGATGTAGTCCGTGCTCTAAAATTTTACTTACAGGCAACTAAGGAATTTCGACAAACGTCTTCTCTGTTTGTCATTTACTCTGGGCAGAGGAGAGGTCAAAAAGCTTCCGCTACCTCTCTTTCTTTTTGGCTTCGTAGCATAATTCGTTTAGCTTATGAGACTGCTGGACAGCAGCCTCCTGAAAGAATTACAGCTCATTCTACTAGAGCTGTGGCTTCCACTTGGGCCTTCAAGAATGAGGCCTCTGTTGAATAGATTTGCAAGGCTGCAACTTGGTCTTCGCTTCATACTTTTTCCAAATTTTACAAATTTGACACTTTTGCTTCATCGGAGGCTATTTTTGGGAGAAAGGTTCTTCAGGCAGTGGTTCCTTCTGTATAAAGAGCCTGCCTATCCCTCCCGTCATCCGTGTACTTTTGCTTTGGTATTGGTATCCCAGAAGTAATGATGACCCGTGGACTGATCACACTTAACAGAAGAAAACATAATTTATGCTTACCTGATAAATTCCTTTCTTCTGTAGTGTGATCAGTCCACGGCCCGCCCTGTTTTTAAGGCAGGTAAATATTTTTTAATTTATACTCCAGTCACCACTTCACCCTTGGCTTTTCCTTTCTCGTTGGTCCTTGGTCGAATGACTGGGAGTGACGTAGAGGGGAGGAGCTATATGCAGCTCTGCTGGGTGAATCCTCTTGCACTTCCTGTTGGGGAGGTGTAATATCCCAGAAGTAATGATGACCCGTGGACTGATCACACTACAGAAGAAAGGAATTTATCAGGTAAGCATAAATTATGTTTTTTTCTTGTACTATGCACTCATTGCTTTTATGTTTATAATATAATATGTGTCACATATATTATTTAGCTATGTATTAATTACAGTTTTGTAACAAATCTCTTTGATTGTGATAATGCTGTATGGTTAATAATTCTGACACATATATATATATATATATATATATATATATATATATATATATATATATATTTTATAACTTAGTAGTGAGTGCTATGTTAAATATCCCACTAATCACCCATATTAACCTGCTTTAGTGATTTACGTGTTGTGATTGGACCATTAAAATATGGGAGGTATTTTTTGGTTGTTAAACAGCAGTGTATTATGGGTGATTGTATGGTCATTGAGGAAGTTATGTTGTGATATATGAAACGCGTTTGACCTTTGCTGCCTGTCTTTTCTTAAGCATATGCTACTTTCATGTTACAGCTGTGATGTGCTGTGATATGTCACTTGAAGGAATTTGAAGCAATAAATTCAGCATTTATTTCATCTTCCTGAGTCAAAGACTCCTTATTATCTGCTTGCTTGCTACACTGGGTGCGTTGAAATGCCTTCTCTGCGTCCTGGACCACCTTGATCATGAAAAGTGGGAAAACCCCCACAGGATATGGGATCTTATAGGCCAATTGCACTCCTTAACTCAGATTACAAAATTGTAACCTCAATATTGGCCAATAGACTCCAAACTCCATAAAAACCAGGCGATTAACTTGGATCAAGTGGGATTCTTAAAAGGCAAACATTCTTAAGAAAAAAATTAGAGAATTATTCCTTGATATAGACTCCTAAAGATCGGAAAGAACTCTCCCCCCTGCAGGATCCCGCTGTTATCTCACTTGACAAAGAGAAGGCATTTGACTCGGTCCAACACGATCATATGCTTTATTCAATGCATCAATTTGGCTTTAAGGGATCTATCGTGCAATTTGTTAAAAATATCTATAATAGACCGAGTACGTCGTCATTGATTAATGGTTAACAAACACATGGCTTGATCAGGGCACTCGCCAAGGCTGCCCCCTTTCGCCACTTTTATTTATTATTGCCATAGAACCACTTGCTATTTCTATACGTCAACATATAGACAGCATTAATATAAATAAAAAAGAAATCAAAGTTGCATTATATGCGGATGTTCTTCTAGTTTATATCTCTAACCCTGTCAAAAATATTCCACTTCTTTTACAAATTATTGATATCTTTAGTTCTTTTTCAGGCTACAGGATTAATACAACTAAATCTGACATTTTTTGGTTAAGTAAAGATCTCAATTTATCTGTTCCTAACCCCTTCCAAATTGCTACAATCTCCATTAAGTATCTTGGGATTTTTATTTCGTTAGATCCAAATAATTGGTATAATCTTAATATTACTCCATTATTGTCTAAAATTAAAGAAGATCTGAAACGTTGGCATAATCTTCCACTTACACAAAATGTTCCTATCCTTTTTAAAAAGAAATATCTTCTCAGCTTGCAGTCAGCTATATTACAATTTATATGAAAAAACCCAGGATAGCTATAAAAAAAAACTTTTTTTTTACCCAAAAACGACGGTGGTTTTTCACTACCAGACCTCCATTTATATAATCTTATTGCATTGGAAAGAATTGTAATAGGATGGCTGGCAAACTCTGACTACTTTTCATCATTAGATTTGGAAACAAATATAATATATCCATATTCTTTAATCTCCTTTCTTCATTGTCGCCCCAAGTTTATCCAAAAGAATTTAAAAAACTTAACCTCTATCCATAACCCTCTACTGGCCTGGCAAAAGATCTGTTGTCTCTTAAGCCTTAAATACAATATCTCTAAACATCAAACTATAAAAGATAATCCAGAGTTTATTTCAGGTATACAATCCCAAATTTTTGACAAATGTGCGTCTATTGGACTTAACACATTAATACAATGCATTTGTACAGACACTAAGGGGCCTATCTATCAAGCTCCGGATGGAGCTTGATGCCCCGTGTTTCTGGCGAGTCTTCAGACTCGCCAGAAACACCAGTTATGAAGCAGCGGTCTAAAGACCGCTGCTCCATAACCCTGTCCGCCTGCTCTGAGCAGGCGGACAGACATCGCCGCAATTCAACCCGATTGAGTACGATCGGGTTGATTGACACCCCCCTGCTGGCGGTATTGTTCTCTGCATTCAGCGAAGTCTGTCGGACCTGATCCGCACTGTCTGATCAGGTCTGACAGACCTTTGTTAAATAGGGGCCTAAGACTGTTAAAACTTTTTTAGATCTGAAAAAGGATTTCACCCTTGAAAACAGAGTTTTTGCTTACCTACAAATAAGGCATTATATTATTTTTTTTCATATTTTTATTGAGATTCACTTTGAGGCATACAAAGCTGAAATGTCAGTGCAGAGTATACAGAGAAGTCATTGCAAGGCAATCAATTAATAAACGTACTTAAACAAGAAAAACATAACAGTTGCAAGACATTTGTAGAATCAAAATATGTGGATTATGCCTATCGAACTATACACCTTCTAAATGGACTATGAGGCCTCTCTTGGACCTCTCTTTGTTATTGGAAATATATTGGTCTCAATCAGTGAATCTTATTTTTCTTATTTTAATGGAAGGGATTATCAATTACCACTATGGTAAAGCGTACATATTGGGGATATAGAACATTTGTGGGATATATTAATTAAGTAAGCCATGTGGAGGGGAAACGGAGCCAACAGTAGTACAGGAGGCTTGTTGCTTGCTATAATGGTTCGAAAGAGAAAGGAAAAAAAAAATTACAATGGGAGGCATATAAACTTAAATTTACATAATTACCCCCCTATATGTAAGCTATGGTGGCAGTAGTTCAAAACAAGAAATCGTATCAATAAATAAACTATAACACAAATCCAGAAATGTCCTCAAGAAACATCTAAACATGTCTACCTCTCAAATATATATAAACATTGGGAGGTGCAAGGACTCAGAATAACAAACTTTTTTACAATCTGGTTATTGCTTATCAATGACAAAATTGGTGGTCACTAGGTTAATATTGTGATATGCTGTCCCGTCCGTAGACAGCACACCACTAAAATAGAATGAGTTAGTGACTCCTTAAAAGTCCCTACCTGCTATGCGAGGTAGTCAAACACCTAGTGTAAGACCACTTACTGTATGCGTAACATATATAGATGTTTAAGAGATTAGCTTGAAGTACTTCCTTTCACTATTAAAATATAAGAATATAAAAATAAAGTGCTATACGGTATAGTATACTACTGAGTCTAGCCAGAGAATAAAAGTAATAGTGGTAAAGTTCCACTTATTAGTATATTAGGGTATAGTTCACAAGGGTTTATGATGAAGCTTTCCAGAGTTGAAAATTAAATGGAGTTAAAACTTTCTACATACTGCCTATTGTAGGTTAACATATTGATAATTAAATATAATTAATCTTGTCCATCTATGGGTATGAAGTTGTTTATGAGGGCATAGGTAACAGTAAGTGTTTTGAATATATGTTAACATACTTAACCACAAATAGTAGATGTTCTAAATGAGCTAGAAGGCCATAAAGGTAACTGGTTACAAGCTACTCCCCATGGTTCATTTTAACATATGTCTACAAACCATCACAGGTTTGGTGTGGGTACAATAGACAACAAAGAGTATTATCAATGGTTACCTGTCAGCTCATAAAAACACAATGATTTGTATTAAAGCATCCGAAATTTGGATTTAAATGGAGTTAAAACTTTATACATACTGCCTATTGTAGTTTAAAATTTTTCTAATTAATTATAGATAATCTTGCTTATATATGGGTATCAAGTCATAAATATGTTTCTCCAACATTGGTGTGTCCGGTCCACGGCGTCATCCATTACTTGTGGGAAATATTCTCCCCCACAGGGAAAGGCAAGGAGAGCACACCGCAAGAGCTGTCCATATAGCTCCCCCTCTGGCTCCGCCCCCCAGTCATTCTCCTTGCCGCTCTGAACAAGTAGCATCTCCACGGGGATGGTGAGGAGTTTGTGGTGTTAGTTGTAGTTTTTTATTCTTCTATCAAGAGTTTGTTATTTTAAAATAGTGCTGGCTTGTACTATTTAATCTACAACAGAAAAGTGATGAAGATTTCTGTTTAAGAGGGCTATGATTTTAGCACAAGTAACTAAAATCCATTACTGTTACCACGCAGGACTGTTGAAACCAGAGAACTTCAGTTGGGGGTAACAGTTTGCAGACTCATCTGCTTCAGGTATGACTAGTCTCCTTCTAACAACACAGGCTAATGCTAGATGACAGTCATTTTTCCCCTCAGGGAAAACGGTAAGCCATTTTTCTTTCACCTTAGTAAAAAAGATAACAGGCTTCCCCTTTTTGATTTTTATGCTGGTAGACACTGTTATGGGCCAAATCGATTGGTTTTTATTACAATATGATGGCAATTGAAATGTTTTATAAGCTCATTTACACTTGGGGACGTTTTTTATTGATCTGGCTTGCTTTAGACACCTAAATCTTATCAGGAAGGCCCCTTCACTCTAGTGTACTGAGGGAGGAGGCCTCATTTTAGCACTTCAGCTACGCAGTAGATTTTAAGGCAGTGCATGCAGTCTTATGTGAGAGGGTCCTGTGGCTCAGAAAGTGACTCCAGAAGGCTTATTTCTGTGGATGGTTGACCCCTAAGGAAGGTAAAAAGCTACAGCATGCTGTAGCTGGGATTGTGGTGTATAAAAACGGTTAAATCCAACTTTTAGCTCCGGTTTGCTTGTTTTAAGAGCTAGAGTCTCCATATTTGCTATGCAATACTTTCTAAGCATTAAGACACTGGGGTCCAAATTTCAGAAAAATCGGATATTGCCTTCATAGTTTTTTGAACATTCAGAAATAAAGTGTGTCATTTTATTATTTAAAGAGACAGTAAAGTTTTTGTTTAAAATCGTTTTTATTGCATTGTTTGCCTGCCTAAATCTGTTTAACATGTCTGTGCCATCAGATAACCTATGTTCTGTGTGTGTAGAGACAAATGTGGTTCCCCCTTCGAGTGTTTGTGATAATTGTGCCATAGCGTCCAAACAAAATTAGGACAGCTCTGTTACATTTCATAATGTTGCCCAAGATGATTTATCTAATGAATGTAGTGGGGATAGTTCTATATCCTCTCCTTCTGTGTCTACACCAGCTTTGCCCGCGCAGGCGACACCTAGCGCGCCAGTGCTTATTTCTATGCAACAATTAACAGCAGTAGTGGATAATTCTATAGCAAATCTTTTATCCAAACTGCCAGCATTTCAGAGAAAGCGTGATTGTTCAGTTTTAAATACAGATTAAAGGGATGAACAATCAGACGCTGAAAAATGCTTTATCTATTTTACCCTCACATCAATCAGAATTGGCTGTGAGGGAAGGGCTGTCTGAGGGTGAAATTTCAGACTCAGGAAAAATTTCTCAACAGGCAGAACCTGATATAGTAGCATTTAAGTTTAAGCTAGAACATCTCCGCGCTTTGCTAAAGGAGGTATTAGCTACTCTGGATGACTGTGATTCTATGGTAGTACCAGAGAAGTTGTGCAAATTGGACAAATGTTTAGAGGTCCCAGTGCACGACGACGCCTTTCCAATACCCAAAAGGGTAGCGAACATAGTGGAAAAGGAGTGGGAGAAGCCAGGTGTACCCTTTGCCCCACCTCCTATATTTAAGAAAATGTTTCCCATAGTAGACCCTAGAAGGGACGCATGGCAGACGGTCCCGAAGGTTGAGGGAGCTGTTTCAACACTAGCGAAGCGCACCACTATTCCTATAGAGGACAGCTGCGCTTTCAAAGATCCTATGGATAAAAAATTGGAAGGATTGCTTAAAAAGATTTTTGTTCAGCAAGGGTTCATCCTTCAACCAGCTACGTGTGTTATTACTGTCACTTCAGCGGCGTCCTTTTGGTTCAAGGAACTAGAAAGGTCGCTCCAGAAAGAGACTTCCTATGAAGAAGTCATGGACAGAATTCACGCATTAAAATTAGCTAATTCCTTTATATTGGATGCCGCCTTTCAAATAACAAAATTGGCGGCGAAAAACTCAGGTTTTGCTATAGTAGCGCGGAGGGCGCTTTGGCTAAAATCCTGGTCGGCAGATGTGTCGTCCAAGACTAAGTTACTTAATATTCCTTTCAAGGGTAAGACCCTTTTTGGGCCGGAATTGAAGGAAATTATTTCAGACATCACTGGGGGTAAGGGCCATGCCATCCCACAGGATAGGCCTTTTAAGGCTAAGAACAAGTCTAATTTTCGTTCCTTTTGCAATTTCAGGAACGGACCGGCTAATAACTCCACTGCCGCTAGACAAGAAGGTAACGCGGCCCAGCCCAAACCCGCTTGGAAGCCCATGCAAGGCTGGAACAAGGGTAAACAGACCAAGAAACCTGCTGCTGCTACCAAGACAGCATGAAGGGGTAGCCCCCGATCCGGGACCGGATCTGGTAGGGGGCAGACTATCTCTCTTCGCTCAGGCTTGGGCAAGAGATGTTCCGGATCCCTGGGCACTAGAGATAGTCTCCAAGGGATACCTGTTAGAATTCAAGGGACTTCCTCCAAGGGGAAGGTTCCACCTGTCTCGCTTATCTTCAGACCAGATAAAGAAACAGGCATTCTTACATTGTGTAAGAGACCTATCAAAGATGGGAGTGATAAACCCAGTCCCCTCCGGGGAACAAGGTCTAGGTTTTTACTCAAACCTGTTTGTGGTTCCCAAAAAAGAGGGAACTTTCAGGCCAATTCTGGATTTAAAGATATTAAACAATTCCTTAGAGTTCCATCCTTCAAAATGGAAACCATTCGGACAATCTTGCCGACAATCCAGCAGGGTCAATATTTGACTTCCGTGGATCTAAAGGATGCGTATCTGCAAATCCCAATCCACAAAACTCATCATCAGTTCCTAAGGTTCGCCTTTCTGGACAAACATTACCAGTTCGTGGCTCTTCCATTCGGTTTAGCCACCGCTCCCAGAATTTTCACAAAGGTGCTAGGGTCCCTTCTAGCGGTCCTAAGGCCGAGGGGCATCGCTGTAGCACCTTATCTAGACAACATCCTAATCCAAGCGTCGTCTCTTTCCAAAGCGAGGGCTCATACAGACATTGTGTTGGCTTTTCTCAGATCTCACGGGTGGAAGGTGAACATAGAAAAGAGTTCACTGTCACCATCCACAAGGGTTCCTTTTCTGGGAACAATAATAGATTCTGTGGAAATGAAGATCTTCCTGACAGAAGTCAGAAAGATAAAGCTTTTAAACGCTTGTCGAGTTCTTCATTCTATTCCTCAACCCTCCATAGCTCAGTTCATGGAAGTAATAGGACTAATGGTCGCAGCAATGGACGTGGTTCCTTTTGCTCGAATTCATCTAAGACCATTACAGCTGTGCATGCTCAATCAGTGGAATGGGGACTATACAGACTTGTCTCCCCAAATTCAAGTAGACCAGGTAACCAGGGACTCACTTCTCTGGTGGTTGACCCAGGATCACCTGTCTCAGGGAATGAGTTTCCGCAGACCGGAGTGGGTCATCGTCACGACCGACGCCAGCCTCTTGGGGTGGGGCGCGGTCTGGGACTCCCTGAAAGCTCAGGGCCTATGGTCTCGGGAAGAGTCGCTTCTCCCGATAAACATTTTGGAACTAAGAGCAATATTCAATGCGCTCCTGGCTTGGCCTCAGCTAGCGGAAGCCAGGTTCATAAGATTTCAGTCGGACAACATAACGACTGTTGCGTACATCAATCATCAGGGGGGAACAAAGAGTTCCCTAGCGATGAAGGAAGTAACCAAGATCATCCAATGGGCAGAGAATCACTCCTGCCATCTATCCGCTATTCACATCCCAGGAGTAGACAACTGGGAGGCGGACTATTTGAGTCGTCAGACTTTCCATCCGGGGGAGTGGGAACTCCACCCGGAGGTCTTTGCTCAGTTAACCCAATTATGGGGCATTCCAGACATGGATCTAATGGCGTCCCGTCAGAACTTCAAGATTCCTTGCTACGGGTCCAGATCCAGGGATCCCAAGGCGACTCTAGTGGATGCATTAGTGGCGCCTTGGTCGTTCAACCTAGCGTATGTGTTTCCACCGTTTCCTCTCCTTCCCAGGCTCATAGCCAGGATCAAACAGGAGAAGGCCTCTGTGATTCTGATAGCTCCTGCGTGGCCACGCAGGACTTGGTATGCAGACCTGGTGAATATGTAATTGGCTCCACCATGGAAGCTACCTTTGAGACAGGACCTTCTAGTACAAGGTCCATTCGAACATCCAAATCTAGTTTCTCTGCAGCTGACTGCTTGGAAATTGAACGCTTGATTTTATCAAAGCGTGGGTTCTCGAATTCTGTGATAGATACTCTGGTCCAAGCCAGAAAACCTGTGACTAGAAAGATTTACCATAAAATATGGAAAAAATATATCTGCTGGTGTGAATCCAAGGGATTCTCCTGGAGTAAGATTAAAATTCCAAAGATTCTCTCCTTTCTCCAAGAAGGTTTGGATAAAGGGTTGTCAGCTAGTTCTCTAAAAGGACAGATTTCCGCTTTATCTGTCTTGTTACACAAACGATTGGCAGCTGTGCCAGATGTACAATCTTTTGTTCAGGCTTTGGTTAGAATCAAGCCTGTTTACAGACCCATGACTCCTCCTTGGAGTCTACATTTAGTTCTAACAGTTCTTCAAGGGGTTCCGTTTGAACCTTTACATTCCATAGATATTAAGTTATTATCTTGGAAAGTTCTGTTTTTGGTTGCTATTTCTTCTGCTAGAAGAGTTTCTGAATTATCTGCTTTGCAATGTAATCCACCCTATCTGGTTTTCCATTCAGATAAGGTTGTTTTGCGTACTAAGCCTGGTTTTCTTCCAAAAGTTGTTTCCAACAAGAATATTAACCAGGAAATAGTTGTTCCTTCTCTGTGTCCGAATCCAGTTTCAAAGAAGGAACGTTTATTACACAATTTAGATGTTGTTCGTGCTTTAAAGTTCTACTTAGAAGCAACAAAAGATTTTAGACAAACCTCATCTTTGTTTGTCGTTTACTCTGGTAAGAGGAGAGGTCAAAAAGCTACTGCTACCTCTCTCTCTTTCTGGCTGAAAAGCATTATTCGATTGGCTTATGAGACTGCCGGACGGCAACCTCCTGACCGAATCACAGCTCACTCTACTAGGGCTGTGGCTTCCACATGGGCCTACAAGAACGACGCTTCTGTTGATCAGATATGTAAGGCAGCGACTTGGTCCTCTCTGCACACTTTTGCCAAATTCTACAAATTTGATACTTATGCTTCTTCGGAGGCTATTTTTGGGAGAGAAGTTTTGCAAGCCGTGGTGCCTTCCATTTAGGTAACCTGATTTGCTCCCTCTCCTCATCCGTGTCCTAAAGCTTTGGTATTGGTTCCCACAAGTAATGGATGACGCCGTGGACCGGACACACCAATGTTGGAGAAAACAGAATTTATGCTTACCTGATAAATTACTTTCTCCAACGGTGTGTCCGGTCCACGGCCCGCCCTGGTTTCCTAATCAGGTTGAATTTTTTTTTTCTTTATACACTACAGTCACCACGGCACCCTATAGTTTTTCCTTTTTCTCCTAGCCGTCGGTCGAATGACTGGGGGGCGGAGCCAGAGGGGGAGCTATATGGACAGCTCTTGCTGTGTGCTCTCCTTGCCTTTCCCTGTGGGGGAGAATATTTCCCACAAGTAATGGATGACGCCGTGGACCGAACACACCGTTGGAGAAAGTAATTTATCAGGTAAGCATAAATTCTGTTTTTTATTTATTTGTTTTTACTTGTTTGACTTGTTGAAGACACCCTGTGAGGTGCATTGAAAATCCAAATGTCAGTTGTTCGATCTCTTTACTGTTGGTTTATAAATAAAAGGTTTATATTAAAAAAAAAAAAAACATTTTGGAGTAGACTGTCCCTTTTAAATGTGGCTGGTCACAATACTGACATAAATCTTGTTTATTATTGACGCTTAAAAGCTGGTATAAAAAAAAACCTTACACCAGTCTCTGGGAAACATAAAACTCATTGTGCCTGGTCAAAAGTAAACCTCTGCAGTTAATTAACCTGACTGCAACCTTCCTATATCACAGTAACTATAATGGAAACCAAATCCCACAGCAGTTAACTTCAGCCATGATCTAATCCTGCCATGGTTAAACCTAATGGTAATGGCTGACTCTAATCCTGCCATGGTAATGCCTAATGGAAATGGCTGGCTCTAATCCCGCCATGGTTAAGCCTAATGGTAATGGCGGGCTCTGATCCTGCCCTGGTTAAACCTAATGGTATTGACTGGCTCAAGCCCTGCCATTGGTAAGCCTAATGGTATTGGCTGGCTCTAATCCCACCATGGTTAAACCTAATGGTAATGGCTGGCTCTAATCCTGCCATGGATAAACCTAATGGAAATGGCTGGCTCAAATCCTGCCATGGTTAAACCTAATGGTAATGGCTGACTCTAATCCTGCCATGGTTAAGCCTAATGGTAATTGGTGGCCAGCCCACAATACAATTTCCTAATATCCTAAAAACCTTTCTATAACACCATCTAACAACCACAATAACCCACCTTACACCTAAGTACACTTTCTTCACATTTTCGTCGGAAAAAAAACTCCCTATCTATATCTAACTGTGCCTCAACATGAGCCCCCTACAAGTAAACACCAATTCCAAAATGTAAATCTTGGTATGTGATTACCTTATCTCAGGCCTCCTTACACCACAATTCTCAAATCTATTAAAGCATTATACACCAAATGTCTTACCCAGTGTCTGGGAGAATAAGAGACTGCAATCATATGAACTTTTATTGCCTTTGTGTTATGAATAGTTTCTTTAACCTCTTAAGGACATATGACGGAATTTTTCTGTCATAAAACAATTGAGCAAACTGAAAGCTGTGTCCTTAAAGGGTTAACATGCCTTTTGAAAAAATAATATGCAGCATTTTATTCAACAAGTAATTGGAATATGGGGTTTAAAAACAGGCATATGTTTGGTTAATTTATGATTGTTTAATTTCTCAGATTAAAGGTTTACCAGAAGGTTTTAACTATCCAAAAATCGGGTCCAACTATTCAGTGAAAACGGTAGAGAAGACTTGGAAAGCTCTGCAGGACTTTAAGAAAGGAAATGCCATATTCACTTTCCCTAACACACCAGTGAAATGTGCCGGAGCGCCACAAAAAATCATGTACTTATCTGAAGAATATTTAAGAAAAGTAAGTTTATGTCAAGTTAATAATAAAGATTGTTCCATTTGTATACAGACACACACCCCAATTACACCATTAATGACCTTGCAGAAAGTGGTGGTAGCTTGCTGTAGTTTTGCCACTAGATACATTTGAAGAAATCTTTGCTAGGTTTCATTACCAGTTCTATGATACCTGTGTTATAGTTTTGTGGCACCAGGAAAAAGTTGAACATTGGGGTGGCCACAACTAAAAATAGCCCTCTCAAGGACAGAACAGCGGACAGGGGGTGCCGTACAATCTTGCCTAAATATGTCCCTGTGCCACTGTACCTTTTAAGGTAATATATTTAGGTGTTTGTTTTATAGCCATATATTTCTATGTCTATCATTAAAGGGACATTAAACCCAGTATTTTTCTTTCATAATTCGGTTAGATTATACAGTTATAAACAACTTTCCAATTTACCTCTTATTTAGTTTGCTTCATTTTCTTGGTATTTTTTTGTTGAAAAGTATACCTTCCAGAAAGGATAACAAGAGAATGAAGTAAATTTTGATAATAGAAGTAAATTGGAAAGTTGTTTATAATGTATTCTCTATCTGAATCATGAAAGAACATTTTTAGGTTTTATGTCCCTTTAACACTTTCAAAATATTGATCTGCTGCCCAATGTGTTATAAAGTTTACCATGGATCTATATATTAGGGTAGAAAATAAGACCTCATCCTAATTGGGAAGCTTTATGTTTTATTACTGTAGTGAGAGCATGTTCTATATTGTTTAAATGTGCACATGACAAATTTGAAGTGCCTAACATTAAAGGGATATTAAACGGTGCTCCTTTTGATAAAAACAAATATGCATATTCTCAGTGTAGCCCCTGCCCCTAGTGTGATAGGATCAGGGGCAGTCCTTTTTTTTTGGCTCCCTGTCTTAAAGGGACTGGAAACCCACAATTTTTATTTTGTGATTTAGGTAGAGAATACAATTTTAAACAACTTTCCAGTTTACTTCTATTATCAAATTTGCTTCATTCTCTTGGTATCATTTGTTGAAGGAGCAACAATGCACTAATGCTTTCTAACTGAACACATGGGTGAGCCAATGATAATCTGTATATTTATAAATATGCAGCCACCAATCAACAGCTAGAACCTAGGCTCTTTGCTGCTCTTGAGCTTACCTAGATAAACCTTTCAGCAAAGGGTAACAAGAAAAAGAAACAAATTAAATAATAGAAGTAAATTGGAAAGTTGTTTAAAATTGTATGTTCTATCTGAATCATGAATCTAATTATGACTTTACTGTCCCTTTAAAGGGACAGTAAACCTACAAAATAATGTTATATAATTCTGCAGATAGTGCAGAATTATATAACATTATCTTAGCACAAACGTTATGCAACATAATATTGCAGCTAAAATTTGATTATAAAAGGATTTTTCAGACCGCGCTCTTTGCTCTACTGAGCAGGTCTGGTTTTCCCCTTGAGCGCATCTGGGCAGCTGTCACAGCCCGGCCCGATCGCGCCATTACACTCAATGTAGGTCGCTCCTGCTCCGTCTGATAGCTACATTGAGTGTAATGGCGCAATCGGGCTGGGCTGTGACTAGACAGCTGCCCTGATGTGCTCAGGGGGAAAACCAGACCTGCTCAGTAGAGCAAAGAGCGTCGGTCTGAAAAATTCTTGTTGCATAAAGTTTGCGCTAAGATAATGTTGTATAATTCTGCACTATCTGCAGAATTGTATAACATTATTTTGTAGGTTTACTGCCCCTTTAAGTCTGTCCCATATTCAGTTTAGCCTGTATCTAGTGTGATAATATTGTGTGCAGTACAGTACTCCCAACACAGAGGTCGCTGTGGCTTTCACTTTTACTCATTGCTTAATGTATGTAAAAAAATAAATCTGAAACCTTATCTGTGATCTTCAGTTATGTTGAAGTTTAGCAGTGTGTAGATAGGTGTCAGGTAATGTGGCTTTGCTTAGCATCAGGCGATTCATGTTCTGGGACTGAAGTTAACAGAACATACAAAAAATGCAAATGTATTAAGGCATTTATATGTCTATTAACCTACTGCCCATAATCCCTGCTGTAGCAAAGCTTTAAAAAATTACTTTACCTACTACACTTCTATACTGCAAAGTGTATCTTTTTTAAAAAAAAATCAAATATTGGAAACTATCGGCTAGATTACGAGTTTTGTGGTAAGAGGAGTGCTAACTTGCACGCTATTGTCACCGCTCATTTACCTACAGCGCTGGTATTACAGGTTTTCCTAAACCCGGCGTTAAAAGACAAGAAGTGAGCGTAGAGCAAAATTGAGCTCCATACCGCACTCCAATACCAGCGCTGCTTAAGTCAGCGGTGAGCTGGTTGTACGTGCTCGTGCACGATTTCCCCATCATCAATGGGGAGAGCCGGCTGAAAAAAAGCCTAACATCTGCAATAAAGCAGCATAAAGCTACGTAACGCAGCCCTATGGGGAAACTAAATTTATGTTTACACCTAACACCCCAACATGAACCCCGAGTCTAAACACCCCTAATCTTATACTTATTAACCCCTAATCTGCCGCCCCCGATATCACTGACACCTACATTATACTTATTAAGCCCTAATCTGCTGCCCCAACATCGCTAACACCTACATAATGTTATTAACCCCTAATCTGCCACCCCCAACATCACCGCCACTATACTAAAGTTATTAACCCCTAACCCTAAGTCTAACCCTAACACCCACAAACTTAAATATAATTAAAATAAATCTAAATAAAACCTACTATTAATAACTAAAAAATTCCTATTTAAAACTAAATACTTACCTATAAAATAAACCCTAAGCTAGCTACAATATAACTAATAGTTACATTGTAGCTAGCTTAGGGTTTATTTTTATTTTACAGGCAAGTTTGTATTTATTTTAACTAGGTAGAATGGTTACTAAATAGTTATTAACTATTTACTAACTACCTAGCTAAAATAAATTCAAATTTACATGTAAAATAAAACCTAACCTGAGTTACACTAACACCTAACCTTACACTACAATTAAATTAATTACCTAAATTAAATACAATTAACTAAATTACAAACCCCCCCCCACTAAATTACACAAAATAAAAAACAAATTACAAGATATTTAAACTAATTACACCTAATCAAATAGCCCTATCAAAATAAAAAAAGCTCCCCAAAATAAAAAAAACCCTAGCCTAAACTACCAATAGCCTTTTGTGGGGCATTGCCCCAAAGAAATCAGCCCTCTTACCTGTAAAAAAAAAATACAAACAACCCCCAACAGTAAAACCCACCACCCACACAACCAAACCCCCCAAATAAAAACCTAACTAAAAAAAACTAAGCTCCCAATTGCCCTGAAAAGGGCATTTGGATGTGCTTTGTCCTTAAAAGGGCATTTAGCTCTATTGCTGCCCAAACCCTAACCTAAAAATAAAACCCACCCAATAAACCCTTAAAAAAAAAACCTAACACTAACCCCTGAAGATCCACTTACAGTTTTGAAGAGCCGACATCCATCCTCAACAAAGCATCAAGAAGTCCTCAATGAAGCCGGGAGAAGTGGTCCTCCAGATGGGCAGAAGACTTCATCCATCCGGCGCGGAGCGGGTCCATCTTCAAGACATCCGGCACGGAGTATCCTCTTCTTCAGATGACTACCCGACGAATGAAGGTTCCTTTAAGTGACGTCATCCAAGATGGCGTCCCTTAGATTCCGATTGGCTGATATAATTGTATCAGCCAATCGGAATTAAGGTTGAAAAAATAAAAAAATAATAGTAACTACTCACTGTTATTTCATCCAATTCCTGCAGCTCTTTTCAAATCAGTTTTCCTGTTTTAATAGCTTAAAGGTGCCAAGTACTGAAGCTCCGCCTCTTCATATTGGGCGCCGCCATCTTGGAGCTCAGGTATCTCACAGCCTGTGACAGAAGCAGTGCATTTACATATAAATGAGGTTGTCAATTTGTTTGACAACTGTATAAAGTGCTTCAGGTTAGGGTGCATGATATAAAGTAGGAGCTGTACATTTGTGCAGCTGCTGCATTGCTATATTTTTTTGTTGAGTGCTTTTTTGTACAACTGTAAAACTGTAAAAAATGCAAACTTGGAAATCTCACACTAACCCTAAGCAGATGATACAGCTGTAAAAAAAGTGTGAAATATTACTGATCTGTGAGTGCGCACTGCTTCTGTCACTGGCTGTGAGAATACTTAGCTCTTAGATGGCGGCGCCCAGTATGAAGAGGCGGAGCTTCAGTATCTGGCACTATTTTAAGCTATTAAAAAAAGGAAAACTGATTTGAAAAGAGCTGCAGGAACAGGATGAAATGCCCTAACATACAGCTAGATTACGAGTTGAGCGTTATGACTCAAATAGCAGCGTTATGGGCCATAACGCATAATTTTCCCTAACGCAGCCATTACGAGTCTTGTCTGTATAGGTGTACCGCAAGCCTTTTAGCCTGTAACACAACATCAGTACCACACTCGTAAAAATGACGTTTTTTTAATGGGATTCCCATAGTGCTGGTATTACAAGTTTTTCTGGAAGGCTAAAAAGCGAGCGTTATACTCTAAAACGACAAGATCCGTACCGCCATCTAAAGTCAGTAGTTATGAGTTTTACGCTACAAAGCTGTAACATAAAACTCATAACTAAACTGCTACAAAGTACACTAAACGCCCATAAAATACCTATTAACCCCTAAACCGAGGCCCTCCCGCATCGCAAACACTATAATAAATTTATTAACCCCTAATCTTCCGCTCCAGACATTGCCGTGACTAATAAAATTTATTAACCCCTATTCCACCGCTCCCCAACCTCGTCACCACTATACTAAAGTTATTAACCTCTAAACCGCCGCCCTCCCGCATTGCAAACACTATTTAAATATTATCCCCTAATCTGCCGTCTGCCCACATCGCCCCCACTATACTAAAGTTATTAAGCCCTACACTGCCGCCACTATAATAAACCTATTAACCCCTAAACTGAAAGCCCCCCCACATCGCAATAAACTAATTTAAACTAGTAACCCTTAAACCTAACCATAACCATAACTTTAAATTAAAATTACAATTTCCCTACCTTAAATTAAATTAAAATTTACCTGTCAAATTAAAAAAAATAAGATTAAACTAATATAATTATTAAACTAAAATTAAACTAACTACCAATTAAATAAAAATCCTAACACTACTCTAAAAATTACAAAGTATCTAAAAAAAAAAAAAGACTAAATTACAAAAAATAACAAATGCTAAATTACGGAAAATAATGAACAAACGAAATTATCAAAAATAAAAAAGAATTGCACCTAATCTAATAGCGCTATCAAAATAAAAAAGCCCACCCAAAATAAAACAAAAACCCTAGCCTACAATAAACTACAAATAGCCCTTGCCCTAAGTTAAACAGCTCTTTTACCTGTAAAAAAAAAATACAAATACCCCCCCCCCCAACAGTAAAACCTACCTCTAACAAAAACCTAAGCTACCCATTGCCCTGAAAAGAGCATTTGGATGGGCATTGCCCTTATGCCCAAATCCTAAACAAAAAACCTAACACTAACCCCCAACGATCCACTTACAGTTTTTGAAGTCCCGCTTCACAGATCTTCATCCCAGCGGCGAGAATTATTCATCCAGGCGGCGAAGTTCTCTTCCAAGCGGCGAGAAGTCATACAATAGAATTCATCATCCAATAGAATTAAAGCTGCTTAAATCCTATTGGCTGATTTGAACAGCCAATGGGATTTTAGCAGCTCTAATTCCTATTGGCTGATTCAAATTTTTCAGCCAATAGGAATGCAAGGGACGCCATCTTGGATCGCGTACCTTGCATTAAAGATTCAGTGTACGTCGGAGACCGTATGAAGAGGATGCTCCGTGCCGGATGTCTTCAGGATGGACCAGCTCCGCGCCTCCAGGATCAAGATAGAAGATACCGTCTGGATGAAGATTGAAGAGGCAGCCTGGATGAAGAATTCTCGCCGCCTGGATGAAGATTTTAAGTGGGACTTCAAAAACTTTAAGTGGATCTTCGGGGGTTAGTGATAGGGGTTTTTTGGGTGGGTTTTTATTTTAGATTAGGGTTTGGGCATGTAAAAGAGCTAAATGCCTGTTTAAGGGCAATGCCCATCCAAATGCCCTTCCAAATGCCCTTTTCAGGGCAATGGGTAGCTTAGGTTTTTTTATATAGATTTTTATTTCTCCAACATAGGTGTGTCCGGTCCACGGCGTCATCCTTACTTGTGGGATATTCTCTTCCCCAACAGGAAATGGCAAAGAGCCCAGCAAAGCTGGTCACATGATCCCTCCTAGGCTCCGCCTACCCCAGTCATTCTCTTTGCCGTTGTACAGGCAACATCTCCACGGAGATGGCTTAGAGTTTTTTGGTGTTTAACTGTAGTTTTTATTATTCAATCAAGAGTTTGTTATTTTGAAATAGTGCTGGTATGTACTATTTACTCTGAAACAGAAAAGAGATGAAGATTTCTGTTTGTAAGAGGAAAATGATTTTAGCAACCGTTACTAAAATCGATGGCTGTTCCACACAGGACTGTTGAGAGGAATTAACTTCAGTTGGGGGAACAGTGAGCAGACTTTTGCTGCTTGAGGTATGACACATTCTAACAAGACGATGTAATGCTGGAAGCTGTCATTTTCCCTATGGGATCCGGTAAGCCATTTTTATTACAGACAGTAAATAAGGGCTTCACAAGGGCTTGTTAAGACTGTAGACATTTTCTGGGCTAAATCGATTCATATATAAACATATTTAGTCTTGAGGAATCATTTTAATCTGGGTATTTTGTAAAATAATATCGGCAGGCACTGTTTTGGATACCTTATTCTCTAGGGGCTTTCCCTAATCATAGGCAGAGCCTCATTTTCGCGCCGGTATTGCGCACTTGTTTTTGAGAAGCATGACATGCAGTCGCATGTGTGAGGAGCTCTGATACATAGAAAAGACTTTCTGAAGGCGTCATTTGGTATCGTATTCCCCTTTGGGCTTGGTTGGGTCTCAGCAAAGCAGATACCAGGGACTGTAAAGGGGTTAAAGATAAAAACGGCTCCGGTTCCGTTATTTTAAGGGTTAAAGCTTCCAAATTTGGTGTGCAATACTTTTAAGGCTTTAAGACACTGTGGTGAAATTTTGGTGAATTTTGAACAATTCCTTCATACTTTTTCGCAATTGCAGTAATAAAGTGTGTTCAGTTTAAAATTTAAAGTGACAGTAACGGTTTTATTTTAAAACGTTTTTTGTACTTTGTTATCAAGTTTATGCCTGTTTAACATGTCTGAACTACCAGATAGACTGTGTTCTGAATGTGGGGAAGCCAAGGTTCCTTCTCATTTAAATAAATGTGATTTATGTGACACAGAAAATGATGCCCAAGATGATTCCTCAAGTGAGGGGAGTAAGCATGGTACTGCATCATTCCCTCCTTCGTCTACACGAGTCTTGCCCACTCAGGAGGCCCCTAGTACATCTAGCGCGCCAATACTCCTTACTATGCAACAATTAACGGCTGTAATGGATAATTCTATCAAAAACATTTTAGCCAAAATGCCCACTTATCAGCGTAAGCGCGACTGCTCTGTTTTAGATACTGAAGAGCATGAGGACGCTGATGATAATGGTTCTGAAATGCCCCTACACCAGTCTGAGGGGGCCAGGGAGGTTTTGTCTGAGGGAGAAATTTCAGATTCAGGGAAAATTTTTCAACAAGCTGAACCCGATGTGATTTCATTTAAATTTAAGTTGGAACATCTCCGCGCTCTGCTTAAAGAGGTGTTATACACTCTGGATGATTGTGAGAATCTGATCATCCCAGAGAAACTATGTAAAATGGACAAGTTCCTAGAGGTCCCGGGGCCCCCAGAAGCTTTTCCTATACCCAAGCGGGTGGCGGACATTGTAAATAAAGAATGGGAAAGGCCCGGTATACCTTTCGTCCCTCCCCCCATATTTAAAAAATTGTTTCCTATGGTCGACCCCAGAAAGGACTTATGGCAGACAGTCCCCAAGGTCGAGGGAGCGGTTTCTACTTTAAACAAACGCACCACTATACCCATAGAAGATAGTTGTGCTTTCAAAGATCCTATGGATAAAAAATTAGAAGGTTTGCTTAAAAAGATGTTTGTTCAGCAAGGTTACCTTCTACAACCAATTTCATGCATTGTCCCTGTCACTACAGCCGCGTGTTTCTGGTTCGATGAGCTAGAAAAGGCGATCGATAGTGATTCTCCTCCTTATGAGGAGATTATGGACAGAATCCGTGCTCTCAAATTGGCTAATTCTTTCACCCTAGACGCCACTTTGCAATTGGCTAGGTTAGCGGCGAAAAATTCTGGGTTTGCTATTGTGGCGCGCAGAGCGCTTTGGTTGAAATCTTGGTCAGCGGATGCGTCTTCCAAGAACAAATTGCTTAACATTCCTTTCAAGGGGAAAACGCTGTTTGGCCCTGACTTGAAAGAGATTATCTCTGATATCACTGGGGGTAAGGGCCACGCCCTTCCTCAGGATAGGTCTTTCAAGGCCAAAAATAAACCTAATTTTCGTCCCTTTCGTAGAAACGGACCAGCCCCAAGTGCTACGTCCTCTAAGCAAGAGGGTAATACTTCTCAAGCCAAGCCAGCCTGGAGACCAATGCAAGGCTGGAACAAGGGAAAGCAGGCCAAGAAACCTGCCACTGCTACCAAGACAGCATGAAATGTTGGCCCCCGATCCGGGACCGGATCTGGTGGGGGGCAGACTCTCTCTCTTCGCTCAGGCTTGGGCAAGAGATGTTCTGGATCCTTGGGCACTAGAAATAGTCTCCCAAGGTTATCTTCTGGAATTCAAGGGGCTTCCCCCAAGGGGGAGGTTCCACAGGTCTCAATTGTCTTCAGACCACATAAAGAGACAGGCATTCTTACATTGTGTAGAAGACCTGTTAAAAATGGGAGTGATTCATCCCGTTCCATTAGGAGAACAAGGGATGGGGTTCTACTCCAATCTGTTCGTAGTTCCCAAAAAAGAGGGAACGTTCAGACCAATCTTAGATCTCAAGATCCTAAACAAGTTTCTCAAGGTTCCATCGTTCAAAATGGAAACCATTCGAACAATTCTTCCTTCCATCCAGGAAGGTCAATTCATGACCACGGTGGATTTAAAGGATGCGTATCTACATATTCCTATCCACAAGGAACATCATCGGTTCCTAAGGTTCGCATTCCTGGACAAGCATTACCAGTTCGTGGCACTTCCTTTCGGATTAGCCACTGCTCCAAGGATTTTCACAAAGGTACTAGGGTCCCTTCTAGCGGTACTAAGACCAAGGGGCATTGCAGTAGTACCTTACTTGGACGACATTCTGATTCAAGCGTCATCCCTTCCTCAATCAAAGGCTCATACGGACATAGTCCTGGCCTTTCTCAGATCTCACGGATGGAAAGTGAACGTAGAAAAGAGTTCTCTATCTCCGTCAACAAGGGTTCCCTTCTTGGGAACAATAATAGATTCCTTAGAAATGAGGATTTTTCTGACAGAGGCCAGAAAAACAAAACTTCTAAACTCTTGTCAAACACTTCATTCCGTTCCTCTTCCTTCCATAGCGCAGTGCATGGAAGTAATAGGTTTGATGGTAGCGGCAATGGACATAGTTCCTTTTGCGCGCATTCATCTAAGACCATTACAACTGTGCATGCTCAGTCAGTGGAATGGGGACTATACAGACTTGTCTCCGACGATACAAGTAAATCAGAGGACCAGAGACTCACTCCGTTGGTGGCTGTCCCTGGACAACCTGTCACAAGGGATGACCTTCCGCAGACCAGAGTGGGTCATTGTCACGACCGACGCCAGTCTGATGGGCTGGGGCGCGGTCTGGGGACCCCTGAAAGCTCAGGGTCTTTGGTCTCGGGAAGAATCTCTTCTACCGATAAATATTCTGGAACTGAGAGCGATATTCAATGCTCTCAAGGCTTGGCCTCAGCTAGCAAAGGCCAAGTTCATACGGTTTCAATCAGACAACATGACGACTGTTGCGTACATCAACCATCAGGGGGGAACAAGGAGTTCCCTGGCGATGGAAGAAGTGACCAAAATCATTCAATGGGCGGAGACTCACTCCTGCCATCTGTCTGCAATCCACATCCCAGGAGTGGAAAATTGGGAAGCGGATTTTCTGAGTCGTCAGACATTACATCCGGGGGAGTGGGAACTCCATCCGGAAATCTTTGCCCAAATTACTCAACTGTGGGGCATTCCAGACATGGATCTGATGGCCTCTCGTCAGAACTTCAAGGTTCCTTGCTACGGGTCCAGATCCAGGGATCCCAAGGCGACTCTAGTAGATGCACTAGTAGCACCTTGGACTTTCAAACTAGCTTATGTATTCCCGCCGTTTCCTCTCATCCCCAGGCTGGTAGCCAGGATCAATCAGGAGAGGGCGTCGGTGATCTTGATAGCTCCTGCGTGGCCACGCAGGACTTGGTATGCAGATCTGGTGAATATGTCATCGGCTCCACCATGGAAGCTACCTTTGAGACGAGACCTTCTTGTTCAAGGTCCGTTCGAACATCCGAATCTGGTCTCACTCCAGCTGACTGCTTGGAGATTGAACGCTTGATCTTATCAAAACGAGGGTTCTCAGATTCTGTTATTGATACTCTTGTTCAGGCCAGAAAGCCTGTAACTAGAAAAATTTACCACAAAATATGGAAAAAATATATCTGTTGGTGTGAATCTAAAGGATTCCCTTGGGACAAGGTAAAAATTCCTAAGATTCTATCCTTTCTTCAAGAAGGATTGGAGAAAGGATTATCTGCAAGTTCCTTGAAGGGACAGATTTCTGCCTTGTCTGTGTTACTTCACAAAAAGCTGGCAGCTGTGCCAGATGTTCAAGCCTTTGTTCAGGCTCTGGTAAGAATCAAGCCTGTTTACAAACCTTTGACTCCTCCTTGGAGTCTCAACTTAGTTCTTTCAGTTCTTCAGGGGGTTCCGTTTGAACCCTTACATTCCGTTGATATTAAGTTATTATCTTGGAAAGTTTTGTTTTTGGTTGCAATTTCTTCTGCTAGAAGAGTTTCAGAATTATCTGCTCTGCAGTGTTCTCCTCCTTATCTGGTGTTCCATGCAGATAAGGTGGTTTTACGTACTAAACCTGGTTTTCTTCCGAAAGTTGTTTCTAACAAAAACATTAACCAGGAGATAGTCGTGCCTTCTTTGTGTCCGAAACCAGTTTCAAAGAAGGAACGTTTGTTGCACAATTTGGATGTTGTTCGCGCTCTAAAATTCTATTTAGATGCTACAAAGGATTTTAGACAAACATCTTCCTTGTTTGTTGTTTATTCTGGTAAAAGGAGAGGTCAAAAAGCAACTTCTACCTCTCTCTCTTTTTGGATTAAAAGCATCATCAGATTGGCTTATGAGACTGCCGGACGGCAGCCTCCTGAAAGAATCACAGCTCATTCCACTAGGGCTGTGGCTTCCACATGGGCCTTCAAGAACGAGGCTTCTGTTGATCAGATATGTAGGGCAGCGACTTGGTCTTCACTGCACACTTTTACCAAATTTTACAAGTTTGATACTTTTGCTTCTTCTGAGGCTATTTTTGGGAGAAAGGTTTTGCAAGCCGTGGTGCCTTCCATTTAGGTGACCTGATTTGCTCCCTCCCTTCATCCGTGTCCTAAAGCTTTGGTATTGGTTCCCACAAGTAAGGATGACGCCGTGGACCGGACACACCTATGTTGGAGAAAACAGAATTTATGTTTACCTGATAAATTACTTTCTCCAACGGTGTGTCCGGTCCACGGCCCGCCCTGGTTTTTTAATCAGGTCTGATAATTTATTTTCTTTAACTACAGTCACCACGGTATCATATGGTTTCTCCTATGCAAATATTCCTCCTTTACGTCAGTCGAATGACTGGGGTAGGCGGAGCCTAGGAGGGATCATGTGACCAGCTTTGCTGGGTTCTTTGCCATTTCCTGTTGGGGAAGAGAATATCCCACAAGTAAGGATGACGCCGTGGACCGGACACACCGTTGGAGAAAGTAATTTATCAGGTAAACATAAATTCTGTTTTTGTGGGTTTGGGGGTGTGTGGGTTTGTATGTTAGTGGGTTTTTTTTAATTTTTTATAGGGTATTAGAATAGGTAATATTTTTTTTTTTCTAATGGTAGTTTTTTTTATTTTTTGTAATTTTAGGTTTTAGTGTAAGGTAGCTTAGGTTTTATTTCACAGGTAAGTATGTATTTAGTTAGGTATTATTTAGTTAATAATTGTAAGTTTAATTTAGATCTATTTTAATTTTGTTAAAGTTAGGGGGTGTTAGGGTTAGGTTTAGGGGTAGGTGTAGGGGTTAATAGTTTAATTTAGGTTGTTGCGATGTGGGGGGCTGGCGGTTTAGGGGTTAATAGGTTTATTTAGTGGTAGTGATGTGGGAGGCCAGAGGTTTAGGGGCTAATAACTTTATTTAGTTGCAGCGATGTCGGGGAGCGGCGGAATAGGAGTTAATAACTTTAATATAGTGGCAGCGATGTTGGGGTGCGGTGGAATAGGGGTTAATACCTTTTATTTAGGTGGCTGCGATATCGGGAACGGCAGATTAGGGGTGTCTAGACGTGGGGTTTATTTTAGGGGGTTAGGTTTAAACGTAACTTTTTTCCCCATAGACATCAATGGGGCTGCATTACGGAGCTTTTCTTTCCGCGATCGCAGGTGTTAGACTTTTTTTCTGACCCGCTCTCCCCATTGATGTCTATGGGGAAAGCGTTCATGAGCACGTCAAGAGCACTTGTTTTTGGTGCGGTATGGAGCTTAAAAGCACCATATCACCCGCACAAGCCGGGTTTTTTAAAACTTGTAATGGCTGCGCTACAGGGGATTAAATAACGCCACTTTTGTTGCGTTTGTTAATTTCCCTATAGCACTCAAAACTCGTAATCTAGGCGATTGTGAGCAGTTACTATTATTTTGTAGATGTGCACAGCAGTTTAATATCCCTTAAACCTGTATGCTGAAGCCAATAAGTTACAGATATCTGGCAGGGTTAGGAGTGTTTTTTACACTTGTAAAAATTGAAAGTGCACTATTTTAGGAATCAAATTACAGGAAAAGGAGGCAAAATAAATAATGAAGTATGCATAACTAAACATTTTATCTAAAAATCTCGTTTTTTTTTTAATATATATATATATATAATTATTATTTTTTTATTGATTTTATATACATATGAATTAAATAAACAGCGACATCATATCTGTAGACATACAGACATTTTGTGTACATAAACATAAAAAAAACACAAAATAGGGCTGTTACACCCATATTAACCTTGATCAATTATTACAGCGGACATTAAAGTCATAATCATATTCATAGATCACTTATGTAGAGAAATAGAACAAATAAAAAAATAAGCTTAAAGTGAATGTCAATTTTGATGCTAAAGTGCCCGGTTTTTAAAAATTCAATTAACCCCTTAATGACCACAGCACTTTTCCATTTTCTGTCCGTTTGGGACCAAGGCTATTTTTACATTTTTGCGGTGTTTGTGTTTAGCTGTAATTTTCTTCTTACTCATTTACTGTACCCACACATATTATATACCGTTTATCTCGCCACTAAATGGACTTTCTAAAGATACCATTATTTTCATCATATCTTATAATTTACTATAAAAAAAATTATAAAATATGAGGAAAAATGGAAAAAAACACCTTTTTTCTAACTTTGACCCCCAAAATCTGTTGCATATCTACAACCACCAAAAAACACCCATGCTAAATAGTTTCTAAATTTTGTCCTGAGTTTAGAAATACCAAATGTTTACATGTTCTTTGCTTTTTTTGCAAGTTATAGGGCCATAAATACAAGTAGCACTTTGCTATTTCCAAACCACTTTTTTCCAAAATTAGCGCTAGTTACATTAGAACACTAATATCTTTCAGGAATCCCTGAATATCCCTTGACATGTATATTTTTTTTTAGTAGACATCCCAAAGTATTGATCTAGGCCAATTTTGGTATATTTCATACCACCATTTCACCGCCAAATGCGATCAAATACAAAAAATCGTTCACTTTTTCACAAATTTTTTCACAAACTTTCGGTTTCTCACTGAAATTATTTACAAATTACTTGTGCAATTATGGCATAAATGGTTGTAAATTCTTCTCTGGGATCCCCTTTGTTCAGAAATAGCAGACATATATGGCTTTGGCGTTGCTTTTTGGTAATTAGAAGGCTGCTAAATGCCACTGCGCACCACAAGTGTATTATGCCCAGCAGTTAAGGGGTTAATTAGGGAGCTTTTAGGGAGCTTGTAGGGTTAATTTTAGCTTTAGTGTAGTGTAGTAGACAACCCCAAGTATTGATCTAGGCACATTTTGGTATATTTCATGCCACCATTTCACCGCCAAATGCGATCAAATTGAAAAAAAAAAAGTTAAATTTTTCACAATTTTAGGTTTCTCACTGAAATAATTTACAAACAGCTTGTGCAATTATGGCACAAATGGTTGTAAATACTTGTCTGGGATCCCCTTTGTTCAGAAATAGCAGACATATATGACTTTGGCGTTGCTTTCTGGTAATTAGAAGGCCGCTAAATCCTGCTGCGCCTCACACGTGTATTATGGCTAGCAGGGAAGGGGTTAATTAGGGAGTTTGTAGGGAGCTGCAGGGTTAATTTTAGCTTTAGTGTAGAGATCAGCCTCCCACCTGACACATCCCACCCCCTGATCCCTCCCAAACAGCTCCCTTCCCTCCCCCACCCCACAATTGTCCCCGCCATCTTAAGTACTGGCAGAAAGTCTGCCAGTACTAAAATAAAAGGTTTTTTTTTTTAAAATAATATATTTTTTAGCATATTTACATATGCTACTGTGTAGGATCCCCCTTAGCCCCCAACCTCCCTGATCCCCCCCCAAAACCGCTCTCTAACCCTCCCCTCTGCCTCATTGGGGGCCATCTTGGGTACTGGCAGCTGTCTGCCAGTACCCAGTTTGCAAAAAAAGTTTTTTTTTCTGTAGTGTAGCTTCCCCCCCCACACAGACAAACCCCCACCACCTTGCTGATCGTTTTTTTTTAAAAACTTTTTAGCCATTTTTAAACATTTTTTATTATTGTATTTTCTGTAGCGGTTCCCACCTGCTCCCTCCCCGTGCACGCGCCCGCCCCCGCCCTCCCGTGCACGCGCTCCCACCCACCAACGCAGTGCCACCGATCTCCGGTGCAGAGAGGGCCACAGAGTGGCTCTCTCTGCACCGGATGGCTTAAAAAGGTTATTGCAGGATGCCTCCATATCGAGGCATCACTGCAATAACCGGAAAGCAGCTGGAAGCGAGCGGGATCGCTTCCAGCTGCTTTCCACACCGAGGACGTGCAGGGTACGCCTTTTTTTTGAGGACGTACCCTGCACGTCCTCGGTCGTTAAGGGGTTAAAAACAGGATCACTTTAATTCATCAAAATTTACATTTCACTCCTGTTGTGAAAAAAAAAAATACCTTTTAATCTTCAAAGCAGCTCCAGCTTCCTCCGGTTGTTGCAAGCCATTTCTTATGTCAGAAATTATGGATAGGTCATCCTCCAATCACGGCTTCCCCCCCCGGAGGAATCGGTGTCTGATTCAACACCGTGATTGGCGGAAGCCGGATTCCTCATTTTAGACCCAGGAAGAGGCTTTGCGACGGATGGAGGAAGCTGGAACTGCTGTGAAGATTAAAAGGTAAGTTGTTGTTTCTCCTACATTGGTGTGTCCGGTCCATGGCTTCATCCTTACTTGTGGGAATATTCTCTTCCCCTACAGGAAATGGCAAAGGGAGCACACAGCAAAAGCTGTCCATATAGTCCCCCCTCTGGCTCCGCCCCCAGTCATTCTCTTTGCCTGCTCTGAACAAGTAGCATCTCCACGGGGATGGTAAAGAGTATGTGGTGTTAGTTGTAGTTTTATTTCTTCTATCAAGAGTTTATTTTAAAATAGTGCCGGTTTGTACTATTTACTCTACAACAGAAAGTGATGAAGAGTTCTGTTAAAAGAGGAGTATGATTTTAGCAACAGTAACTAAAATCCATTGCTGTTCCCACGCAGGACTGTTGAAACCAGAGAACTTCAGTTGGGGGGAACAGTTTGCAGACTTTTCTGCTCCAGGTATGACTAGTCCCTTTTCTAACAAGACATAGTAATGCTAGAAGACTGTCATTTTCCCTTATGGGATCGGTAAGCCATTTTCTTAGACTCATAACAGAATGAAGGCTTATAAATGGGCTCTATACTGGTTGACACTATTGTGGGCTAAATCGATTGATTTATATAATATTTATATGACTTTTGGAGTGTTTTGTGAACTTAGAAACACTTTTGGGAACGTTTTTATTACACCTGGCAGTTGTTTAGACACCTAATCTAATCAGGAAGGCCCCTTCACTCTGGTATGCAGAGGGAGGAGGCCTCATTTTCGCGCCTCAGTTGCGCAGTTACTTTTGGAAGCAGTGCATGCAGCTTCATGTGAGAGGGTCCTGTGGCCTTAAAAACGATTTCAAGAAGGCTTATTTCTGTGGTGAATAACCCCCAAGAAAGGTAAAAGCTACAGCAAAGGCTGTAGCTGGGACTGTAGTGGGTTTAAACTGGTAAATTGAACAATTAGCTCCGGTTTGCTCATTTAAGGGTTTAGAGACTTGAAATGTGGTGTGCAATACTTTCAAAGCATTAAGACACTAGGGTGCAAATTTTGTAAAGATCGGATATTTCCTTCATAGTTTTTCAAACATTCAGAAATAAAGTGTGCTCTTTTTATTATTTAAAGAGACAGTAACGGTTTTGTTTAAAAACGGTCTTATTGCATTAATAGCCTGCTAAAGTCTGTCTAACATGTCTATACCTTCAGATAGCATATGTTCTGTGTGTATGGAGGCCAAGGTGTTTCCCCCTTTAAATGTATGTTCAAATTGTGCCATGGCGTCCAAACAAAGTAAGGACAGTACTGTCACATTTAATAAGGTTGCCCAAGATGATTCTTCAAATGAAGGTAGTGGGGATAGTTCATCATCCTCTCCTTCTGTGTCAACACCAGTTTTGCCCGCGCAGGCGACACCTAGTACATCTAGCGCGCCAATGCTTGTTACTATGCAGCAATTAACTGCAGTAATGGATAATTCTATAGCAAATCTTTTATCCAAACTGCCAGCATTTCCCAGAAAGCGTGATTGCTCAGTTTTAAATACAGAGGATGAGCAAGTGGGCGCTGACGATAATTTATCTGTTATACCCTCACACCAGTCTGAATTGGCAGTGAGGGAGGGTCTGTCTGAGGGAGAAATTTCTGATTCAGGAAAAGTTTCTCAGCAGGCAGAACCTGATATCGTGGCATTTAAATTTAAGTTAGAACATCTCCGCGCCCTGCTTAAGGAGGTGCTAACTACTCTTGATGATTGTGACTCTTTGGTGATTCCAGAGAAATTGTGCAAAATGGACAAATTCCTAGAGGTTTCTGTGCACGCTGATGCCTTTCTGATACCCAAGAGGGTGGCGGACATAGTGACCAAGGAGTGGGAGAAGCCAGGTATACCTTTTGTCCCACCTCCTATATTTAAGAAAATGTTCCCCATTGTCGACCCCAGAAGGGACGCATGGCAAACAGTCCCTAAGGTTGAGGGGGCAGTTTCTACGTTGGCCAAGCGCACAACTGTTCCCATTGAGGACAGTTGTGCTTTCAAAGATCCTATGGATAAAAAATTGGAACGGTTGCTTAAAAAGATATTTGTTCAGCAAGGTTTCCTTCTCCAACCAATTTTGTGCATTATTCCTGTCACCACGGCGGCGTCTTTTTGGTTCGAGGAACTAGAAAATTCTCTCCATAAGGAGACTCCATATGAGGAAGTCATGGACAGAATTCACGCACTAAAGTTGGCTAATTCCTTTATTTTAGATGCCGCTTTTCAATTGTCTAAATTAGTGGCGAAAAATTCAGGTTTTGCAATAGTGGCGCGCAGAGCGCTTTGGCTAAAATCTTGGTCGGCGGATGTGTCGTCCAAGACAAAACTGCTTAATATTCCTTTCAAAGGTAAGACCCTTTTTGGGCCAGAATTGAAGGAGATTATTTCAGACATCACTGGGGGAAAGGGCCATGCCCTCCCACAGTATAGGCCTTTCAAGGCTAAGAACAAATCTAATTTTCGTTCCTTTCGCAATTTCAGGAACGGACCGTCTCCTAACTCTGCAGCCTCTAGACAAGAGGGTAACACTTCCCAGCCTAAACCAGCATGGAAACCAATGCAAGGCTGGAACAAGGGTAAACAGTCCAAGAAGCCTGCTGCTGCTACCAAGACAGCATGAAGGGGTAGCCCCCGATCCGGGACCGTATCTAGTAGGGGGCAGACTCTCTCTCTTTGCTCAGGCTTGGGCAAGAGATGTTCAGGATCCCTGGGCACTAGAAATAGTCTCTCAGGGGTATCTTCTAGAGTTCAAGGAACTCCCTCCAAGGGGAAGGTTCCACATGTCTCGCTTATCTTCAGACCAGATAAAGAGACAGGCATTCTTACATTGCGTAGGAGACCTATTAAAGATGGGAGTGATACACTCAGTTCCAGCAGCGGAACAAGGTCTGGGTTTTTACTCAAACCTGTTTGTAGTTCCCAAAAAAGAGGGAACTTTCAGGCCAATTCTGGATTTTAAAATCCTAAACAAATTCCTCAGAGTTCCATCATTCAAAATGGAAACCATTCGGACGATCTTACCAACAATTCAGGAAGGTAAATATATGACTACCGTGGACTTAAAGGATGCGTACCTACATATTCCTATCCACAAAGATCACCATCAGTTCCTAAGGTTCGCCTTTCTGGAAAAACATTACCAGTTCGTGGCTCTTCCATTCGGTTTAGCCACCGCTCCCAGAATTTTCACAAAGGTGCTAGGGTCCCTTCTAGCGGTTCTAAGGCCGAGGGGCATTTCTGTAGCACCTTATCTAGACGACATTCTAATCCAAGCGTCGTCCCTTTCCAAAGCAAAGGCTCATACAGACATTGTTTTAGCTTTTCTCAGGTCTCACGGGTGGAAGGTGAACATAGAAAAAAGTTCCCTGTCCCCGTCCACAAGGGTTCCTTTTCTAGCAACAATAATCGATTCTGTAGAAATGAAGATTTCTCCAACATAGGTGTGTCCGGTCCACGGCGTCATCCTTACTTGTGGGATATTCTCTTCCCCAACAGGAAATGGCAAAGAGCCCAGCAAAGCTGGTCACATGATCCCTCCTAGGCTCCGCCTACCCCAGTCATTCTCTTTGCCGTTGTACAGGCAACATCTCCACGGAGATGGCTTAGAGTTTTTTAGTGTTTAACTGTAGTTTTTATTATTCAATCAAGAGTTTGTTATTTTAAAATAGTGCTGGTATGTACTATTTACTCAGAAACAGAAAAGAGATGAAGATTTCTGTTTGTATGAGGAAAATGATTTTAGCAATCGTTACTAAAATCCATGGCTGTTCCACACAGGACTGTTGAGAGGAATTAACTTCAGTTGGGGGAACAGTGAGCAGTCTCTTGCTGCTTGAGGTATGACACATTCTAACAAGACGATGTAATGCTGGAAGCTGTCATTTTCCCTATGGGATCCGGTAAGCCATGTTTATTAAGATAGTAAATAAGGGCTTCACAAGGGCTTATTAAGACTGTAGACTTTTTCTGGGCTAAATCGATTCATTATTAACACATATTTAGCCTTGAGGAATCATTTAATCTGGGTATTTTGATAAGATTATATCGGCAGGCACTTTTTTAGACACCTTATTCTTTAGGGGCTTTCCCAAATCATAGGCAGAGCCTCATTTTCGCGCCGGTGTTGCGCACTTGTTTTTGAGAGGCATGACATGCAGTCGCATGTGTGAGGAGCTCTGATACATAGAAAAGACTTTCTGAAGGCGTCATTTGGTATCGTATTCCCCTTTGGGCTTGGTTGGGTCTCAGCAAAGCAGATACCAGGGACTGTAAAGGGGTTAAAGTTAAAAACGGCTCCGGTTCCGTTATTTTAAGGGTTAAAGCTTCCAAATTTGGTGTACAATACTTTTAAGGCTTTAAGACACTGTGGTGAAATTTTGGTGAATTTTGAACAATTCCTTCATATTTTTTCGCAATTGCAGTAATAAAGTGTGTTCAGTTTAAAATTTAAAGTGACAGTAACGGTTTTATTTTAAAACGTTTTTTGTACTTTGTTATCAAGTTTATGCCTGTTTAACATGTCTGAACTACCAGATAGACTGTGTTCTGAATGTGGGGAAGCCAGAGTTCCTTCTCATTTAAATAAATGTGATTTATGTGACAATGACAATGATGCCCAAGATGATTCCTCAAGTGAGGGGAGTAAGCATGGTACTGCATCATTCCCTCCTTCGTCTACACGAGTCTTGCCCACTCAGGAGGCCCCTAGTACATCTAGCGCGCCAATACTCCTTACTATGCAACAATTAACGCTGTAATGGATAATTCTGTCAAAAACATTTTAGCCAAAATGCACACTTATCAGCGTAAGCGCGACTGCTCTGTTTTAGATACTGAAGAGCATGACGACGCTGATAATAATGGTTCTGAAGGGCCCCTAAACCAGTCTGATGGGGCCAGGGAGGTTTTGTCTGAGGGAGAAATTACAGATTCAGGGAACATTTCTCAACAAGCTGAACCTGATGTGATTACGTTTAAATTTAAGTTGGAACATCTCCGCGCTCTGCTTAAGGAGGTATTATCCACTCTGGATGATTGTGACAATTTGGTCATCCCAGAGAAGCTATGTAAAATGGACAAGTTCCTAGAGGTCCCGGGGCTCCCAGAAGCTTTTCCTATACCCAAGCGGGTGGCGGACATTGTAAATAAAGAATGGGAAAGGCCCGGTATTCCTTTCGTCCCTCCCCCCATATTTAAAAAATTGTTTCCTATGGTCGACCCCAGAAAGGACTTATGGCAGACAGTCCCCAAGGTCGAGGGAGCGGTTTCCACTTTAAACAAACGCACCACTATACCCATAGAAGATAGTTGTGCTTTCAAAGATCCTATGGATAAAAAATTAGAAGGTTTACTTAAAAAGATGTTTGTTCAGCAGGGTTACCTTCTACAACCAATTTCATGCATTGTCCCTGTCGCTACAGCCGCATGTTTCTGGTTCGATGAGCTGGTAAAGGCGGTCGATAGTGATTCTCCTCCTTATGAGGAGATTATGGACAGAATCAATGCTCTCAAATTGGCTAATTCTTTCACCCTAGACGCCACTTTGCAATTGGCTAGGTTAGCGGCTAAGAATTCTGGGTTTGCTATTGTGGCGCGCAGAGCGCTTTGGTTGAAATCTTGGTCAGCTGATGCGTCTTCCAAGAACAAGCTACTTAACATTCCTTTCAAGGGGAAAACGCTGTTTGGCCCTGACTTGAAAGAGATTATCTCTGATATCACTGGGGGTAAGGGCCATGCCCTTCCTCAGGATCGGCCTTTCAAGGCCAAAAATAAACCTAATTTTCGTCCCTTTCGTAGAAACGGACCAGCCCAAAGTGCTACGTCCTCTAAGCAAGAGGGTAATACTTCTCAAGCCAAACAAGCTTGGAGACCAATGCAAGGCTGGAACAAGGGAAAGCAGGCCAAGAAACCTGCCACTGCTACCAAGACAGCATGAAATGTTGGCCCCCGATCCGGGACCGGATCTGGTGGGGGGCAGACTCTCTCTCTTCGCTCAGGCTTGGGCAAGAGATGTTCTGGATCCTTGGACACTAGAAATAGTCTCCCAAGGTTATCTTCTGGAATTCAAGGGGCTTCCCCCAAGGGGGAGGTTCCACAGGTCTCAGTTGTCTTCAGACCACATAAAAAGACAGGCATTCTTACATTGTGTAGAAGACCTGTTAACAATGGGAGTGATTCATCCTGTTCCATTAGGAGAACAAGGGATGGGGTTCTACTCCAATCTGTTCATAGTTCCCAAAAAAGAGGGAACGTTCAGACCAATCTTAGATCTCAAGATCTTAAACAAGTTTCTCAAGGTTCCATCGTTCAAGATGGAAACCATTCGAACAATTCTTCCTTCCATCCAGGAAGGTCAATTCATGACCACGGTGGATTTAAAGGATGCGTATCTACATATTCCTATCCACAAGGAACATCATCGGTTCCTAAGGTTCGCATTCCTGGACAAGCATTACCAGTTCGTGGCGCTTCCTTTCGGATTAGCCACTGCTCCAAGGATTTTCACAAAGGTACTAGGGTCCCTTCTAGCTGTGCTAAGACCAAGGGGCATTGCTGTAGTACCTTACTTGGACGACATTCTGATTCAAGCGTCGTCCCTTCCTCAAGCAAAGGCTCACACGGACATCGTCCTGGCCTTTCTCAGATCTCACGGATGGAAAGTGAACGTGGAAAAGAGTTCTCTATCTCCGTCGACAAGGGTTCCCTTCTTGGGAACAATAATAGACTCCTTAGAAATGAGGATTTTTCTGACAGAGGCCAGAAAAACAAGACTTCTAGACTCTTGTCGGATACTTCATTCCGTTCCTCTTCCTTCCATAGCGCAGTGCATGGAAGTGATAGGTTTGATGGTAGCGGCAATGGACATAGTTCCTTTTGCGCGCATTCATCTAAGACCATTACAACTGTGCATGCTCAGTCAGTGGAATGGGGACTATACAGACTTGTCTCCGAGGATACAAGTAAATCAGAGGACCAGAGACTCACTCCGTTGGTGGCTGTCCCTGGACAACCTGTCACAAGGGATGACCTTCCGCAGACCGGAGTGGGTCATTGTCACGACCGACGCCAGTCTGATGGGCTGGGGCGCGGTCTGGGGATCCCTGAAAGCTCAGGGTCTTTGGTCTCGGGAAGAATCTCTTCTACCGATAAATATTCTGGAACTGAGAGCGATATTCAATGCTCTCAAGGCTTGGCCTCAGCTAGCGAGGGCCAAGTTCATACGGTTTCAATCAGACAACATGACAACTGTTGCGTACATCAACCATCAGGGGGGAACAAGGAGTTCCCTGGCGATGGAAGAAGTGACCAAAATCATTCAATGGGCGGAGTCTCACTCCTGCCACCTATCTGCAATCCACATCCCAGGAGTGGAAAATTGGGAAGCGGATTTTCTGAGTCGTCAGACATTGCATCCGGGGGAGTGGGAACTCCATCCGGAAATCTTTGTCCAAATCACTCAACTGTGGGGCATTCCAGACATGGATCTGATGGCCTCTCGTCAGAACTTCAAAGTTCCTTGCTACGGGTCCAGATCCAGGGATCCCAAGGCGGCTCTAGTGGATGCACTAGTAGCACCTTGGACCTTCAAACTAGCTTATGTATTCCCGCCGTTTCCTCTCATCCCCAGGCTGGTAGCCAGGATCAATCAGGAGAGGGCGTCGGTGATCTTGATAGCTCCTGCGTGGCCACGCAGGACTTGGTATGCAGATCTGGTGAATATGTCATCGGCTCCACCATGGAAGCTACTTTTGAGACGAGACCTTCTTGTTCTAGGTCCGTTCGAACATCCGAATCTGGTCTCACTCCAGCTGACTGCTTGGAGATTGAACGCTTGATCTTATCGAAGCGAGGGTTCTCAGATTCTGTTATCGATACTCTTGTTCAGGCCAGAAAGCCTGTAACTAGAAAGATTTACCACAAAATTTGGAAAAAATATATCTGTTGGTGTGAATCTAAAGGATTCCCTTGGGACAAGGTTAAGATTCCTAAGATTCTATCCTTCCTTCAAGAAGGATTGGAAAAAGGATTATCTGCAAGTTCCCTGAAGGGACAGATTTCTGCCTTGTCTGTGTTACTTCACAAAAAGCTGGCAGCTGTGCCAGATGTTCAAGCCTTTGTTCAGGCTCTGGTTAGAATCAAGCCTGTTTACAAACCTTTGACTCCTCCTTGGAGTCTCAACTTAGTTCTTTCAGTTCTTCAGGGGGTTCCGTTTGAACCCTTACATTCCGTTGATATTAAGTTATTATCTTGGAAAGTTTTGTTTTTGGTTGCAATTTCTTCTGCTAGAAGAGTTTCAGAATTATCTGCTCTGCAGTGTTCTCCTCCTTATCTGGTGTTCCATGCAGATAAGGTGGTTTTACGTACTAAACCTGGTTTTCTTCCAAAAGTTGTTTCTAACAAAAACATTAACCAGGAGATTATCGTACCTTCTCTGTGCCCGAAACCAGGTTCAAAGAAGGAACGTTTGTTGCACAATTTGGATGTTGTTCGCGCTCTAAAATTCTATTTAGACGCTACAAAGGATTTTAGACAAACATCTTCCTTGTTTGTTGTTTATTCCGGTAAAAGGAGAGGTCAAAAAGCAACTTCTACCTCTCTCTCTTTTTGGATTAAAAGCATCATCAGATTGGCTTACGAGACTGCCGGACGGCAGCCTCCCGAAAGAATCACAGCTCATTCCACTAGGGCTGTGGCTTCCACATGGGCCTTCAAGAACGAGGCTTCTGTTGATCAGATATGTAGGGCAGCGACTTGGTCTTCACTGCACACTTTTACCAAATTTTACAAGTTTGATACTTTTGCTTCTTCTGAGGCTATTTTTGGGAGAAAGGTTTTGCAAGCCGTGGTGCCTTCCATCTAGGTGACCTGATTTGCTCCCTCCCATCATCCGTGTCCTAAAGCTTTGGTATTGGTTCCCACAAGTAAGGATGACGCCGTGGACCGGACACACCTATGTTGGAGAAAACAGAATTTATGTTTACCTGATAAATTACTTTCTCCTACGGTGTGTCCGGTCCACGGCCCGCCCTGGTTTTTTAATCAGGTCTGATAATTTATTTTCTTTAACTACAGTCACCACGGTATCATATGGTTTCTCCTATGCAAATATTCCTCCTTAACGTCGGTCGAATGACTGGGGTAGGCGGAGCCTAGGAGGGATCATGTGACCAGCTTTGCTGGGCTCTTTGCCATTTCCTGTTGGGGAAGAGAATATCCCACAAGTAAGGATGACGCCGTGGACCGGACACACCGTTGGAGAAAGTAATTTATCAGGTAAACATAAATTCTGTTTTTTCTGACAGAGGTGAGAAAGTTAAAGCTTCTAAACGCTTGTCAAGTTCTTCAATCTATTCCTCAGCCTTCCATAGCTCAGTGCATGGAGGTAATAGGTTTAATGGTTGCAGCAATGGACGTGGTTCCTTTTGCTCGAATTCATCTAAGACCATTACAACTGTGCATGCTCAAACAGTGGAATGGGGATTATGCAGACTTGTCTCCCCAGATTCAAGTAGACCAGTTAACCAGAGACTCACTCCGTTGGTGGTTGACTCAGGATCACCTGTCTCAGGGAATGAGTTTCCGCAGACCAGAGTGGGTCATTGTCACGACCGACGCCAGTCTTTTAGGCTGGGGCGCGGTCTGGGACTCCCTGAAAGCTCAGGGTCTATGGTCTCGGGAAGAGTCTCTTCTCCCGATAAACATTCTGGAACTGAGAGCGATATTCAATGCGCTCCGGGCTTGGCCTCAACTAGCGAAGGCCAGATTCATAAGATTTCATTTCGACAACATGACGACTGTAGCGTACATCAATCATCAGGGGGGAACAAAGAGTTCCTTGGCGATGAGAGAGGTATCCAAGATCATCAAATGGGCGGAGGATCACTCCTGCCATCTATCTGCAATTCACATCCCAGGAGTAGACAACTGGGAGGCGGATTATTTGAGTCGTCAGACTTTCCATCCGGGGGAGTGGGAACTCCACCCGGAGGTCTTTGCCCAGTTAACTCAATAATGGGGCATTCCAGACATGGATCTGATGGCGTCTCGTCAGAACTTCAAGGTTCCTCGCTACGGGTCCATATCCAGGGATCCCAAGGCGACACTAGTGGATGCATTGGTGGCGCCTTGGTCGTTCAACCTAGCTTATGTGTTTCCACCGTTTCCTCTCCTTCCCAGGCTTGTAGCCAGGATCAAACAGGAGAAGGCCCCAGTGATTCTGATAGCTCCTGCGTGGCCACGCAGGACTTGGTATGCAGACCTGGTGAATATGTCATCGGCTCCACCATGGAAGCTACCTTTGAGACAGGATCTTCTAGTACAAGGTCCATTCGAACATCCAAATCTAGTCTCTCTGCAACTGACTGCTTGGAAATTGAACGCTTGATTTTATCTAAGCGTGGGTTTTCAGATACTCTGGTCCAAGCCAGAAAACCTGTGACTAGGAAAATTTACCATAAGATATGGAAAAAATATATCTGTTGGTGCGAATCCAAGGGATTCTCTTGGAGTAAAATTAAAATTCCTAGGATACTCTCCTTTCTACAAGAGGGTTTGGATAAAGGGTTGTCAGCGAGTTCTCTAAAAGGACAGATATCTGCTCTGTCTGTTTTGTTGCACAAACGTCTGGCAGCAGTGCCAGATGTACAGGCGTTTGTACAGGCCCTTAGTCAGAATCAAGCCTGTCTACAGACCCATGACTCCTACATGGAGTCTAAACTTAGTTCTTTCAGTTTTTCAAGGGGTTCCGTTTGAACCTTTACATTTCATAGATATTAAGTTACTATGTTTTTGGTTGCTATTTCTTCTGCTAGAAGAGTTTCTGAATTGTCTGCTTTGCAGTGTACTTCACCCTATCTGGTATTCCATACAGATAAGGTTGTTTTGCGTACCAAACCTGGTTTTCTTCCAAAAGTGGTTTCCAACAGGAATATTAACCAGGAAATAGTTGTTCCTTCTCTGTGTCCGAATCCAGTTTCGAAGAAGGAACGTTTGTTACACAATTTAGATGTGGTCCGTGCTTTAAAATTCTATTTAGAAGCAACAAAGGATTTCAGACAGACTTCATCTTTGTTTGTCGTTTATTCTGGTAAGAGGAGAAGGCAGAAAGCTACTGCTACCTCTCTTTCTTTTTGGCTGAAAAGCATCATCCGATTGGCTTATGAGACTGCCGGACGGCAGCCTCCTGAACCAATTACAGCTCACTCTACTAGAGCTGTGGCTTCCACATGGGCCTTTAAGAACGAGGCTTCTGTTGATCAGATCTGTAAGGCAGCGACTTGGTCTTCTCTGCATACTTTTGCCAAATTTTACAAATTCGATACTTATGCTTCTTCTGAGGCTATTTTTGGGAGAAAGGTTTTGCAAGCCGTGGTGCCTTCTGTTTAGGTAACCTGACTTGTTCCCTCCCTTCATCCGTGTCCTAAAGCTTTGGTATTGGTTCCCACAAGTAAGGATGAAGCCGTGGACCGGACACACCAATGTAGGAGAAAACAGAATTTATGCTTACCTGATAAATTTCTTTCTCCTACGGTGTGTCCGGTCCACGGCCCGCCCTGGCTTTTTAGTCAGGTTTCAAATTTTTTATTTCTGTACACTACAGTCACCACGGCACCCTATAGTTTCTCCTTTTTCTCCTAACCGTCGGTCGAATGACTGGGGGGTGGAGCCAGAGGGGGGACTATATGGACAGCTTTTGCTGTGTGCTCCCTTTGCCATTTCCTGTAGGGGAAGAGAATATTCCCACAAGTAAGGATGAAGCCGTGGACCGGACACACCGTAGGAGAAAGAAATTTATCAGGTAAGCATAAATTCTGTTTTTTTTCTCAACAGGAGTGAAATGTAAATTTTGATGAATTCAAGTGCCCCTGTTTATAATCAAATTTTTAAAAACCGGGCACTTCTGCATCAAAATTGATATTCACTTTAAAAAAAAAAAAAAAAAAAAAAAAAGCTTTTCTCTCCAACCTTCCCAGCCCCTTCTCAACATCAACCCCCTTTCAAGATCTAGATATAGATCTAGAACAAGTCTACCACTTCTGTAAATTTAAATGGGTAAATAAGTATATTTTGTTCTTTCTGGCATAGCATTCAAGAAAAGAGACCATTTTTTAAAGAATTTTTTCTTGATCTACTCTATCATACAGCACTTAGTCGAATTTTTCTATTATACATTGTTTCTTAATAAAATTAATCAATTCTCCAAATTTAGGCTCTTGTCTAATTTTGCATTTTCTAAAAATTATTTATCTTGCCGCCAATATAATTAATTAATTAATTAATTATTTTTAACCTTCAGATGTACTCCATTTGTCTACTAGGAATATTATTCTTTCCAACGTAAATTGAAAATGATCTAATTTCAAAACTCTTAAGCCAGAATTCCACTTTCATCCAGAACCGATTATATTTTTGAGCATTCCCATAGGAGATGGGACGATATCTGCTGCCTGTAGGTGGCATTTACTACACTTGCTTAATTCTAGGTTTTTCCATGTATGGCCTTTGAGTGGAGTATAATAGGTTTGATAGAGGATTTTTAAATGTGACTCCTTCCAAGTAGCAGATAATGTTGTTCTTTCTACTGTTGCAATTTACTTTTTAATACAGTCCCACCTTATTCTCCCATCTCTAAAATAAAATGACCATTTCCCTGCTAAGTACGGAAGATTACTGTCCCCTTCTTGAGCAAGTATAATTTTTATACCAAGGTGAAATGGAACAAATCCCATTCCTAACTGACGCTATCCAATGTTCTAATATTCCCCAACTTCAGTCATACCCGTATTTAGTTAACTCTTTAACAAGATGTCTAATTTGTAGGTACGCATAGAAATCTTTGTTAAATAGTCAACAGAACTTTTGTTGTTTTAAAAGATAGATAATCCCTTAAAAGGACACTGAACCCAATTTTTTTTCTTTCATGATTCAGATAGAGCATGACATTTTAAGCAACTTTCTAATTTACTCCTATTATCAATTTTTCTTTGTTCTCTTGTTTTTTTTTATTTTAAAACTGAAATGTAAATCTTAGCAGCCAGCCCATTTTAGGTTCAGAACCATGGTTAGCCCTTGCTTATTGGAGGATTACATTTACCCACCAATAAGCAAGCATAACCCAGGTTCTCAACCAAAAATGGGTGGGCTTCTATGCATCACATTCCTGCTTTTTAAATAAAGATAGCAAGTGAACAAAGAAACATTGATAATAGGAGTAAATTAGAAGGGGGTTAATTTTAGCTTTAGTGTAGAGATCAGCCTCCCACCTGACACATCCCACCCCCTGATCCCTCCCCCCCACCCCACAATTGTCCCCGCCATCTTAAGTACTGGCAGAATAAGAGCGAGATCGCGGTACGTCGCTAATCCTTACGGGCATAATGATCAACGTCGTTCAGGGTACGATGTTGGTCGTTAAGGGTTTAAAATTACGTACTCTATCTGAATCATGAAAGTTTTTTTGGACTTGACTGTCCCTTTAAGTAGACCATACTTAGTTTTCAAAGAGTTGAACGTTCTTATGATGCAAGTTTCTTTATCAAGAAGCTGATGTATACGACCTAGGCCCTTATTATACCAACTTCAAAATACCCTACTGAGTAAACCTTCTGGGAATTCCGGATTTTCTCTAATTGTTAGATAATTAGGTACTGAATGTTTAGGGCCCAGTTTCCTACAAATGTTTTGCCATGGCCGTATAGAGTAAATTTAAGTTTCTTTCCTATGGCACGGAGAGTCCACAATTTCATTCCAATTACTAGTGGGATTTTGATCTCCTGCCAGCAGGAGGAGGTAAAGAGCACCCCAGCAGAGCTGTTAAACTTTACTTCCCTTACCCATAATCCCCAGTCATTCTCTTTGCCTCTATCAAGGGAGGATGTGTGAAGATGGTGTCTGAAGATATTTAATGCTTTAATGGGTACTTTTCCCTGCAAGCAAGGATTGGGGCTATGCTGTGTCCATGTCAATCTCTTTAGTAAGAGTAATGGTGGTCTTTGCTTATCTTCTAACATTATTGCTACCCCTATTATAGAAAGCCAGGGTTGGTTACTCTGTCTTTTCTTTTATGCCCAGGTCCCTGCCAGATGTGTGGTGGAAGCTGGCTAAACCTGGAGGTGCTGCATCTGCTCTACAGCAGAGACGCTGGAGGGTAAGTCCTTATTTATATATTTCTCAAAGATTTTTTTTATTAAGGACTGATCTGTGAATGGGTGACAGGGTGGCACCTAAGTCCCTTGTTATGGGTCTGGGACGTTTATCCTTGTTTTAGCAGTCTGGAGTTATCTCTCCATAGCAGGAAGCCCGTTTTTGCTGAGGGTCTTTGATAGGCGTGTTTTTTTCGGAGAGGTTCCTTGATACTATGTTTCAGTCTCGTAAACCTATTACTTGTAAGATTTACCATAAGGTATGGTGTAAATACCTATTTTGGTGTGAATCGAAGGGTTTTCTCTTGGACCCGGGTAAGGATTCATCACATTCTGTCCTTTCTTCAGGAGGGCCTGAAAAAGTGGATTTGTCAGTCAGTATTTTGAAGGGTCAGATTTCTGCACTGTCTATTCCTTTTCACTAATGTCTGGCAAATCTGCCAGATGTTCAATCTTTTGTTCAGGCCTTAGTCAGAATAAAGCCTATGTTTAATTCTGTTGCTCCTCCTTGGAGCCCTAATCTTGTTCTTTAAAATTTTGCAGCAGGCTCCGTTTGAGCCGATGCATTCTATTGATATTAATTTATCTTGGAAGGTTTTGTTTCTTCTTGCTATTTCTTCTGCTCGCAGAATTTCCAAGCTGTCGACTCTGTAGTGTGTCTCTCCTTATTTTTCATGAGGATAAGGCGGTCCTTCGTACTAAGCTGGGATTTCTTCCTAGGTAGTGTCGGACCGCAATATTAATCAGGAAATTGTTGTTCTTTCTTTTTGGTCAAATCCTTCTTCCCAGAAGGATCGTCTTTTGCATAACCTGGATGTTGTGCATGCTCTAAAATTTTTCCTTCAAGCATCTGAAGATTTTTGGTAATCTTCTACCCTGTTCGTTGTTTTCTCTTTCTCTCTGGTTGAGAGGTGTTATCCGGTTAGCTTATGTGACAGCCGGACAACATTCTCCTGAGAGAATTATGGCTCATTCCTCTCGGGCTTTCTCCTCTTCCTGGCTATTCAAAAATGAAGCTTCTGTGGAGCAAATTTGCAAGGCAGCAGATGGTCCTCATTGCTTTGGGAGAAAAAGTTCTTCAAGCGGTGGTGCCTTCTGTTTAGGTTTGCCTGTCTTGTTCTACCTCCCTTTTATTCTGTGTCCTCTAGCTTAGGTATTGGTTCCCACTAGTAATTGGAATGAAATTGTGGACTCTCCATGCCATAGTAAAGAAAACAACATTTATGCTTACCTGATAAATATCTTTCTTTCCGGGTATGGAGAGTCCACGACCCGCCCTTATTTACATTTAAGACGGAAATGTTTTGGTATAAACCTCAGGCACCTCTATACCTTTGTGTTATCTTCTTTTTCCATTTTCCTTCGGCCGAATGACTGGGGATTATGGGTAAGGGAAGTGACACTTAACAGTTCTGCTGGGGTGCTCTTTGCCTCCTCCTGCTGGCAGGAGATGAATATCCCACTAGTAATTGGAATGAAATCATAAACTCTCCATGCCCGGAGAGAGAGAAATTTATCAGGTAAGTATACATTTTGTTTTTTAACCATTTTACCTCCTGTGGTAGTTTATCCACTTGGCTGTGAACAATGGATGTGAGGTAGTAGGGGTATACCAGAAATCTCATGGTTTTTATTGTGCCTTTTAAATAGGCCACTTAGAACGGTCACAATTCCCTAGTGCAAATGGATAGTTCGAATACATTTAACTATATCTGACTTAGACTTAAAATATATCCAATGAGAGATCATTTAATTATAAGATCACATTTTTTACACATTGCACCTGAGATCAAACTGATTTTAAAGCAGTCATCTATTAACTCATATTGTTTAAAGTTCTAAAACAAAGTTTAATATGTTCACATTTATGATATTCTTGTGGAAAAACAGATTGATACCCTACCCATGTCTGCAATAGTATTATGCTTTGCTGATAAAAATATTAGAATAAACTTGTTTTAAATAAATATATATATCTCAGAGGGAATACAACATGCATGTATGGTTTACATAGTTTAATTATAAACTATCTCTTTATTTTAGACAGGAAAGAGGAAAGATGCCCATATCATCTTCAACACATCCTTGGGAGCCATATTTGGGGTTAAGAAGTATGCGGATGCCCTGCTTGAAATCATAAAGGAGAGGAATATTGAACTGAACTTTAAGCACAACCTCATAGAGGTTCGGGCAGACAAGAATGAAGCAGTATTTGAAAATTTGGACAAACCTGGAGAAACTAAAGTTTTAGAGGTACTTTAGATCATTGTAAACTTTAGAAGAGAAAATAATCAAGAATCCTTCACACAGAGCAATGGTCACAACATTTTCTGTACTGAAACCATTATTTGGACGTCTCCTTTTTCTGTTCACAGTATGAGATGCTTCATGTGACCCCTCCTATGGGACCACCTGATGTCCTAATAAACAGTGCAGTAGCAGATGCAGGTGGATGGGTAGATGTAAACAAGGAAACTCTGCAGCACAAGAAGTACCCAAATGTTTTTGGTATTGGAGACTGCACAAACCTGCCCACCTCAAAAACTGCCGCTGCTATAGGTAAATGCATCGTAAAGGGACATGAAATGGTTCAGATAGAGCAAATAATTTTAAGAGTCTTTTCAGTTGACGTGTGTTGACTACTGGGAGATAGCTCGTGATCATGCCTCTTGTCATTGGCTCATCAGATGTGTTCAGCTAGCTCATAGGGCATTTCTGCTCTGGAGCTGAATTAATAAGTGTTTAAGGGACAGTTTACCCAAAAACTTTTTTAATTTGTTTGCGATTATTCATTTTACCTGCTAGTGTATTAAATTGTTTACAAATAGCTCCTAAGCCTTTATATTGGCATTTGAAATGGCTGATTAAAGGGACATAAAACAGGTTGAGATCTGTGCATATCCTAAAAGGGCTAATTAATTAAAAATAGTTTGCATTAAACAATTGTTTCAAAATTGCTGGCAAGTATTTTAAAATAATTTTCAAAAATAAGAAAAATGAATTACATAGCTAAGCTGCCTAGAGCAGCCAACTCCACCCAGACACAGGAATTGTATTTCAACTGAGTTCACAGCTTCTAGGCATGCTCCAGCAGATAATCCCTATTCACTTTTGCATTCTACCAAAACAACAATAGATATAGATACAGCCATAGAAGGAATTGTGTGTGTGTGTGTGGGGGGGGGGGGGGGGGGAGTTAGAGCTTTACCATTCAGAAGCTAAATAGAAAGGGTTAATGGTGAGGCACTGCAGTATAAATTTGCAGGTAAAGTAATTAAAGTACATATTATATTTTCTCTATCCCAACTTGTTTTATGTCTCTTTCAGTATAGGTAGGGATACTACAGGCTTAAAGTTTCTATACCTAGGTATAAGCTATTGAGAAAGTATGTAAACACAGCCAGCAGAAGAAATTACACTTACAGTGGGAGGTGGAAGAGATAAAGCTCTAAAATGTTCATTTTCAATTGTTCTTTCTAAGTATTGTAGAGAGATAAGAAAGGGAAGCATTTGAGTAATACGATTATGAGTAATAAGATAATGTCTGCAAGCTTAGCCTATTTTGATGGGCTGTAGTTTTTATTTATTTTGCAAAAAGAAGCATAAATGAGCAATTTCTCATACATTTTATACGCCGCAGCCATGGGAAACACTTTCAGGGAAAAGCTACAGTGAACTGTCCCTTTAAGCTAATTTGCAGGGGTTGTATACAAGCAATAATAGACTGCTCTAACAGAACATTTTTAAACGTAATTTGTCCAATGCAGTCATTTATTTCCATTGCATTTCAAGATAAGACAGCAATAAATACACAGCTGCACGTGCAGACGAGCACATTCACACTAGTGCGACTTGTACTTTACCTTCTCATGTAACACATGCCTTCATGTTCCCATTTTCATTTTAAAGTCAATAATTCTCTACAGCTGAATAGCACTGCAAATATTATACTATTTGTATAGACGTTTAGCAGTACTGATTGGACTGATCTTTCCACACCACAGCCGTGAGAAGTTTCCAGTCTGCTTTTACACAAAACAAACGACATTCATAACATTTTAAAATATATTTTTTTGTCAGAATGAGTTAAAATGCTATTTATTTATCTCTTACAGTTAATTGCACAGCTGTTTTTTATCCCTGGCATATATAAATATAACCTTCTACAGTCAGATAGGAATTGATGTTGAGTTTTTATCACTTGACTGCATGCCTATGTCACATGACTGATAAGACTCTGCTTGCTGTCACTGTTAGCTTGGTCTGTACACACTGTACAATACGGACTGTTTTGGGACATTTATTGGACATTTGACAGCTTATGTATTAACAACATGAGTAAAGGGACAACAAATCCAAAATTAACCCCTTCTTCCTATTGGATGTAGGTGATAATTTACAGAGCACTTTACTCAGTGTACCCTGTTGGGGTTATACTTAAATGAGTGTAGAATAACAAATTAAAAAAGTGTGTGTGTATTTGTGTTAACAGGGGTTAAAAGTTACTAGCCTAGAGGGAAACGTTACTTATACACTCAATGTTATAAGGACATGAAACAGGCCAGATTTTAATGATATCTGAACTAGAGCACATGTGAAATAATCAGCTTATCAGTAGCCATGGTTACTAACCTGTTTCACCCATCCCCTAATTATTTTACCTGTGTTCTAGTTAAGATATCATAAAAATCTGCTCTATTAGGGGTACTTGGACAGGAGTTGAGAAACACTGAGATCAACAACTTACCATTTACATTGGGAAGTTATTAAATTATCTTTCTATTCAGCAGTTAACTTCCTGTAGTGCATTACAGTTCCTGAGCTTACCTAGATATGCTTTTCAATAAACCAAGAGAAAGAAGTTGTCTCTATAAATATGGAGGGGGGGGGGGGTCTTCTTTTAAAAAAACAAAAAAAACGTGTGTGTTGATTGATAGATATTTCTTTCATGTAATTAGCAAGAGTCCATGAGCTAGTGACGTATGGGATATACATTCCTACCAGGAGGGGCAAAGTTTCCCAAACCTCAAAATGCCTATAAATACACCCCTCACCACACCCACAATTCAGTTTTACAAACTTTGCCTCCGATGGAGGTGGTGAAGTAAGTTTGTGCTAGATTCTACGTTGATATGCGCTCCGCAGCAAGTTGGAGCCCGGTTTTCCTCTCAGCGTGCAGTGAATGTCAGAGGGATGTGAGGAGAGTATTGCCTATTTGAATGCAGTGATCTCCTTCTACGGGGTCTATTTCATAGGTTCTCTGTTATCGGTCGTAGAGATTCATCTCTTACCTCCCTTTTCAGATCGACAATATACTCTTATATATACCATTACCTCTGCTGATTCTCGTTTCAGTACTGGTTTGGCTTTCTACAAACATGTAGATGAGTGTCCTGGGGTAAGTAAATCTTATTTTCTGTGACACTCTAAGCCAGTGCTTTCCAAACTGTGTGTCGGGACACACTAGTGTGTCGGCAGCAGTGTGTAGGTGTGTCCCTGCTTCAGCACAAATGTTTTTAAATTTTAATATTTTTTTTTTAATTGTTTTTTGGTTTCTGACTTTCCACCTGCCTGCTACGCATATCACATGGTTGACACATGATTGATACCTAGTGGGTCACAGATCATCTTAACCAATTGGCACAGCTCAGTGGGAACTGAAACTATTACCATTGGCGGATTTGGCGGCACATTGGCTCCTGACTGCAGCACGTGTAGTCTCCTTAATTGGCTTGTGACTGCAAGTGTAGCCAGTGAGTGGGACAACAGTGTGTTTGCAGCGCGGGCAGTAGTCAGTCGGACTCACAGAGCTCTAAGGGTGGCAGCTTAAATGCTGAGCTGAAGTCAGAGGTTTTTTTTTTTTGCAACTAGCTCCCAGTAGTGCATTGCTGCTTCTGCTCTTGATATATGGATAGAAAGTGAAAGCTTAAAAATGATTGATGATGATATATGAGTGTCTTTATCTAATATTATACCAAATATTCTGAAACTGTGTTCATCCCATCAACCTCATTATATCCCATTAAAATATTAAGTAACTATTGGTGTTATTAAACTTTTTTAATTCTTGCACATACATACTGTTACTTGCAAATGCATTTTGTTATTATATGATTTATGTATGTGTCCGTATCTTTTAAAACAAGTTAGTTTAACCTCCTGTTTGCTAGTACAACTGAATTACTCTGTCGCGAAATGATGTAGGTCTACAAAGTGTGTCACCAACATGAAAAGTTTGGAAAGCTCTGCTCTAAGCTATGGTTGGGCACTTTGTTTATAAAGTTCTAAATATATGTATTCAAACATTTATTTGCCTTGACTCAGAATGTTCAACTTTCCTTATTTTTCAGACAGTCAGTTTCATATTTGGGATAATGCATTTGATTTAATCATTTTTTCTTACCTTCAAAAATTTGACTCTTTTTCCCTGTGGGCTGTTAGGCTCGCGGGGGCTGAAAATGCTTCATTTTATTGCGTCATTCTTGGCGCGGACTTTTTTGGGGCAAAAATTCTTTTCCGTTTCCGGCGTCATACGTGTCGCCGGAAGTTGCGTCATTTTTTTGACGTTATTTTGCGCCAAAAATGTCGGCGTTCCGGATGTGGCGTCATTTTTGGCGCCAAAAGCATTTAGGCGCCAAATAATGTGGGCGTCTTATTTGGCGCTAAAAAATATGGGCGTCGCTTTTGTCTCCACATTATTTAAGTCTCATTTTTCATTGCTTCTGGTTGCTAGAAGCTTGTTCTTTGGCATTTTTTCCCATTCCTGAAACTGTCATTTAAGGAATTTGATCAATTTTGCTTTATATATGTTGTTTTTTCTCTTACATATTGCAAGATGTCTCACGTTGCATCTGAGTCAGAAGATACTACAGGAAAATCGCTGTCTAGTGCTGGATCTACCAAAGCTAAGTGTATCTGCTGTAAACTTTTGGTAGCTATTCCTCCAGCTGTTGTTTGTATTGATTGTCATGACAAACTTGTTAATGCAGATAATATTTCCTTTAGTAAAGTACCATTGCCTGTTGCAGTTCCTTCAACATCTAAGGTGCAGAATGTTCCTGATAACATAAGAGATTTTGTTTCTGAATCCATAAGAAGGCTATGTCTGTTATTTCTCCTTCTAGTAAACGTAAAAAAAAATCTTTTAAAACTTCTCTCCCTACAGATTAATTTTTAAATGAACATCATCATTCTGATTCTGATGACTCTTCTGGTTCAGAGGATTCTGTCTCAGAGGTTGATGCTGATAAATCTTCATATTTTATTTAAAATGGAATTTAATCGTTCTTTACTTAAAGAAGTTCTAATTGCTTTAGAAATAGAGGATTCTGGTCCTCTTGATACTAATTCTAAACGTTTGGATAAGGTATTTAAATCTCCTGTGGTTATTCCAGAAGTTTTTCCTGTTCCTAATGCTATTTCTGCAGTAATTTCCAAAGAATGGGATAAATTGGGTAATTCATTTACTCCTTCTAAACGTTTTAAGCAATTATATCCTGTGCCGTCTGACAGATTAGAATTTTGGGACAAAATCCCTAAAGTTGATGGGGCTATTTCTACCCTTGCTAAACGTACTACTATTCCTACGTCAGATGGTACTTCGTTTAAGGATCCTTTAGATAGGAAAATTGAATCCTTTCTAAGAAAAGCTTATCTGTGTTCAGGTAATCTTCTTAGACCTGCTATATCTTTGGCTGATGTTGCTGCAGCTTCAACTTTTTGGTTGGAAACTTTAGCGCAACAAGTAACACATCATGATTCTCATGATATTATTCTTCTTCTTCAGCATGCTAATAATTTTATCTGTGATGCCATCTTTGATATTATCAGAATTGATGTCAGGTTTATGTCTCTAGCTATTTTAGCTAGAAGAGCTTTATGGCTTAAGACTTGGAATGCTGATATGGCTTCTAAATCAACTCTACTTTCCATTTCTTTCCAGGGTAACAAATTATTTGGTTCTCAGTTGGATTCTATTATTTCAACTGTTACTGGTGGGAAAGGAACTTTTTTACCACAGGATAAAAAATCTAAAGGTAAAAACAGGGCTAATCGTTTTCGTTCCTTTCGTTTCAACAAAGAACAAAAGTCTGATCCTTCATCCTCAGGAGCAGTTTCAGTTTGGAAACCATCTCCAATCTGGAATAAATCCAAGCCAGCCAGAAAGGCAAAGCCTGCTTCTAAGTCCACATGAAGGTGCGGCCCTCATTCCAGCTCAGCTGGTAGGGGGCAGGTTACGTTTTTTCAAAGAAATTTGGATCAATTCTGTTCACAATCTTTGGATTCAGAACGTCGTTTCAGAAGGGTACAGAATTGGTTTCAAGATGAGACCTCCTGCAAAGAGATTTTTTTCTTTCCCGTGTCCCAGTAAATCCAGTAAAAGCTCAAGCATTTCTGAATTGTGTTTCAGATCTAGAGTTGACTGGAGTAATTATGCCAGTTCCAGTTCAGGAACAGGGGATGGGGTTTTATTCAAATCTCTTCATTGTACCAAAGAAGGAGAATTCCTTCAGACCAGTTCTGGATCTAAAAATATTGTATCGTTATGTAAGGATACCAACGTTCAAGATGGTAACTGTAAGGACTATCTTGCCTTTTGTTCAGCAAGGGAATTATATGTCCACAATAGATTTACAGGATGCATATCTGCATATTCCGATTCATCCAGATCATTATCGGTTCCTGAGATTCTCTTTTCTGGACAAGCATTACCAGTTTGTGGCTCTGCCGTTTGGCCTAGCTACAGCTCCAAGAATTTTTACAAAGGTTCTCGGTGCCCTTCTGTCTGTAATCAGAGAACAGGGTATTGTGGTATTTCCTTATTTGGACGATATCTTGGTACTTGCTCAGTCTTTACATTTAGCAGAATTTCATACGAATCGACTTGTGTTGTTTCTTCAAGATCATGGTTGGAGGATCAATTTACCAAAAAGTTCATTGATTCCTCAGACAAGGGTAACCTTTCTGGGTTTCCAGATAGATTCAGTGTCCATGACTCTGTCTTTAACAGACAAGAGACGTCTAAAACTGATTGCAGCTTGTCGAAACCTTCAGTCACAATCATTCCCTTCGGTAGCCTTATGCATGGAAATTCTAGGTCTTATGACTGCTGCATCGGACGCGATCCCCTTTGCTCGTTTTCACATGCGACCTCTTCAGCTTTGTATGCTGAATCAATGGTGCAAGGATTACTCAAAGATATCTCAATATCTTTAAAACCGATTGTTCGACACTCTCTAACGTGGTGGACAGATCACCATCGTTTAATTCAGGGGGCTTCTTTTGTGCTTCCGACCTGGACTGTAATTTCAACAGATGCAAGTCTCACAGGTTGGGGAGCTGTGTGGGGATCTCTGACGGCACAAGGAGTTTGGGAATCTCAGGAGGTGAGATTACCGATCAATATTTTGGAACTCCGTGCAATTTTCAGAGCTCTTCAGTTTTGGCCTCTTCTGAAGAGAGAATCGTTCATTTGTTTTCAGACAGACAATGTCACAACTGTGGCATACATCAATCATCAAGGAGGAACTCACAGTCCTCTGGCTATGAAAGAAGTATCTCGAATTTTGGTTTGGGCGGAATCCAGCTCCTGTCTAATCTCTGCGGTTCATATCCCAGGTGTAGACAATTGGGAAGCGGATTATCTCAGTCGCCAAACGTTGCATCCGGGCGAATGGTCTCTTCACCCAGAGGTATTTCTTCAGATTGTTCAAATGTGGGAACTTCCAGAAATAGATTTGATGGCGTCCCATCTAAACAAGAAACTTCCCAGGTATCTGTCCAGATCCCGGGATCCACAGGCGGAGGCAGTGGATGCATTATCACTTCCTTGGAAGTATCATCCTGCCTATATCTTTCCGCCTCTAGTTCTTCTTCCAAGAGTAATCTCCAAGATTCTGAAGGAATGCTCGTTTGTTCTGCTGGTAGCTCCGGCATGGCCTCACAGGTTTTGGTATGCGGATCTTGTCCGGATGGCCTCTTGCCAACCGTGGACTCTTCCGTTAAGACCAGACCTTCTGTCACAAGGTCCTTTTTTCCATCAGGATCTGAAATCCTTAAATTTAAAGGTATGGAGATTGAACGCTTGATTCTTCGTCAAAGAGGTTTCTCTGACTCTGTGATTAATACTATGTTACAGGCTCGTAAATCTGTATCTAGAGAGATATATTATAGAGTCTGGAAGACTTATATTTCTTGGTGTATTTCTCATCATTTTTCTTGGCATTCTTTTAGAATACCGAGAATTTTACAGTTTCTTCAGGATGGTTTAGATAAAGGTTTGTCCGCAAGTTCCTTGAAAGGACAAATCTCTGCTCTTTCTGTTCTTTTTCACAGAAAGATTGCTATTCTTCCTGATATTCATTGTTTTGTACAAGCTTTGGTTCGTATAAAACCTGTCATTAAGTCAATTTCTCCTCCTTGGAGTTTGAATTTGGTTCTGGGGGCTCTTCAAGCTCCTCCGTTTGAACCTATGCATTCATTGGACATTAAATTACTTTCTTGGAAAGTTTTGTTCCTTTTGGCCATCTCTTCTGCCAGAAGAGTTTCTGAATTATCTGCTCTTTCTTGTGAGTCTCCTTTTCTGATTTTTCATCAGGATAAGGCGGTGTTGCGAACTTCTTTTGAATTTTTACCTAAAGTTGTGAATTCCAACAACATTAGTAGAGAAATTGTGGTTCCTTCATTATGTCCTAATCCTAAGAATTCTAAGGAGAAATCGTTGCATTCTTTGGATGTTGTTAGAGCTTTGAAATATTATGTTGAAGCTACTAAATCTTTCCGAAAGACTTCTAGTCTATTTGTTATCTTTTCCGGTTCTAGAAAAGGCCAGAAAGCTTCTGCCATTTCTTTGGCATCTTGGTTGAAATCTTTAATTCATCTTGCCTATGTTGAGTCGGGTTAAACTCCGCCTCAGAGAATTACAGCTCATTCTACTAGGTCAGTTTCTACTTCCTGGACATTTAGGAATGAAGCTTCGGTTGATCAGATTTGCAAAGCAGCAACTTGGTCCTCTTTGCATACTTTTACTAAATTCTACCATTTTGATGTATTTTCTTCTTCTGAAGCAGTTTTTGGTAGAAAAGTACTTCAGGCAGCGGTTTCAGTTTGAATCTTCTGCTTATGTTTTTCGTTAAACTTTATTTTGGGTGTGGATTATTTTCAGCAGGAATTGGCTGTCTTTATTTTATCCCTCCCTCTCTAGTGACTCTTGTGTGGAAAGATCCACATCTTGGGTAATCATTATCCCATACGTCACTAGCTCATGGACTCTTGCTAATTACATGAAAGAAAACATAATTTATGTAAGAACTTACTTGATAAATTCATTTCTTTCATATTAGCAAGAGTCCATGAGGCCCGCCCTTTTTTTGTGGTGGTTATGATTTTGTATAAAGCACAATTATTCCAATTCCTTATTTTATATGCTTTCGCACTTTTTTATCACCCCACTTCTTGGCTATTCGTTAAACTGAATTGTGGGTGTGGTGAGGGGTGTATTTATAGGCATTTTGAGGTTTGGGAAACTTTGCCCCTCCTGGTAGGAATGTATATCCCATACGTCACTAGCTCATGGACTCTTGCTAATATGAAAGAAATGAATTTATCAGGTAAGTTCTTACATAAATTATGTTTTTGTGCTCAGAAATTTTGAGAAAAGCAAGGGGTCAATGTTTTTTAAAATGTTTGCTGTATTTTGCATTCCCCTCTTGTGAAAACTAAAGTATTTACATTATGATTACAAATATTGCCTGTTGTGAGATGGCAGAGGGGGTGGTACTCAGTACCGGTGAGTACCCCCCCCATATCTTGTACATGCTCCTTGCTGGCCTGGAGAGGGGTTACATTTTATAGTGTCTTTTGATGATAGAAGTAGATTAGAAAGTGCACACTTTGTCTGAATAGTGAAAGTTTAATATGACTTTTACAAGTTCATGTTCTTGGTTGAAGGTCTCACTGGTGTATAAACTAGAGGCAAGCTGAGGACACTTACACCAGTGACCTCTTTTAGCCTTTTAGTTTCAAGAACCACTCTCTGAGTTCATCCTCTGCATAATCATTCTGGAAGTGTAATACTAATGCATACTGAACTGCTCTTTTTACTCTTCCAGCAAACACTTTTTATAGTTCATGTGTTTAGAAGATCCAACATGCATGTAATGTATTATTACTCTGTAATAAGCAAGGTGTAGTTCAGCTTTATTCACATTTATTTTATTACAGCAAGTGTATTTAGCAGAATTAAGTGTAGGTTAAAAATCAGAGGTAAATAACTCTAGTTTCTTAGATATTCTAGGTAGCGCTTTTTGCTCCCTTTTGGTAAATAACTAGTGATTTGTATTTATTTGTGTTTTTGTGTCTGTGTAGTCTGTTTTGTAGGTGCTCAATAATTAGTGCTAATATATTGTGTTTATTTGTAGCTGCCCAATCAGCAGTGCTCGACAAAACCATTTCCTTGGTAATGAGCAACAAGAATTCTTCAGCTAAGGTTTGTGTATGCTTTCAGTATCTCTAATTCTTACATGTAAGTCGGTACAGAATTTAAAAAAATAAATAAATCTTTTTTCTGAGGTGCTTACATAATTTTTTTAGAATAAAGTGGATACAGACAGTCCAAGAAGCAATTATAACACAAAATCACAATGTTTTATACAATTCTAAATAATATTGATATAACTAATGAAACTGGTGTTTTAAAAAATGAGTATCTTATGTTACTTATGTGTTTGGATATTTAATATTGCCCAGTTGAAGGGACTTTAAAGTATATTTTATATATGTACAATATATATTCACAGTTAAAGGGACATGAAAACATGTAAAGTTTACCATCTCTTTAAGATCCGTAATCTAAGCGATATTTTACAGGAACTTTAATTGATCACTTCTAATAAAGATGCGCTGGAACTTACTTTTTAATCTAGTCGTGCCATTCTAATACACCGCGCTCCGGCCGCACACTTCAAAAGTTTTTTTTTGTTTTGGTGCACGAACAGTTAGAACTGTTCTCCAATTGGTACTAACACCATTTGTTTGTTCAGCAAGAGCAACAATTGGAGAACAGTTCAAACTATTAGCTCACCAAAAAAATTTACATTTAAAGTGAGAGTCCGGAGCTCGGCATATTAGAATGGCTAGAAAGTAAGTTAAAGCGCATCTTCATTAGAAGTGATCAATTAAAGCCCCTGTAAAATATCGCTTAGATTCCAGACCTGTTTACAATCACTTTAACATCTTGCTTTTGTGTAGAAATTGTGCTTGTCCCACACTTAAAAGGGACATGAAACCCAAAATTTTTCTTTCATAATTCAGATAGAACATACAATTTTAAACAACTTTCCAATTTACTTATGTTATTTAATTTGCTTCCTTCTCTTGTTATCCTTTGTTGTAAGGTTTAGCTAGGAAAGCTCAGAAGCAGCAAAGAACGTAGATTCTAGCAGCCGATTGGTGGCTGCATATATATATATATATATATAGCAAGTTGCTTAAAATTGATGCTCTATCTGAATCATGAAAGAAAACATTTGGGTTTCATATCCCTTTAACTTGTTGTTTTAAATTATGTTAATTGCACAAATGAGCTTTGATTGACATTTCAGAAGTTCAGCACACAAACTACATGTTTTACAAATATTTAAACCTATTGTGCGATAGCTAAATTTGCATGATATGAAGTCTAGGGATATGCTACTTGGGTATAGAGACCGTATCTATGCTGTGGTCATTTATAAATGGATATTAATGAGCTGCTGCATTGAGCCAGCAATCACTGTGTAAAATGGAGGGTCAGCATTCTGAGTCCTGTATGGCTCTTTCCAGCAGTTCTTGGGCAGTAGCCACACCAAAATTTCAAGCGAAGCAGATACATTTAATTATTGTGTAATTTCCTTTGAAACAAGGTGAAAATGTGTGCTTGGTTTTGAGAGCCAATACTGCCTTTCTCTACGGTGTGCTGCTATTTTCTCAGTAATAAAATGATTACTAATATTTGTAATGCTTTTCACAGTATGATGGATATACCTCCTGTCCGCTGGTGACTGGTTACTCTAAAGTGATTCTGGCAGAGTTTGACTATAATGCTCAACCTCTGGAGACTTTTCCTATCGATCAAAGCAAAGAGAGAAGAAGTATGTACTACATGAAGGCAGATATGATGCCTTTTCTCTACTGGAATCTGCTACTTAAGTAAGTCTGAATCTGACTACAGTCCCCAGCAAAGCCCATCTATAATTTATAAATAATAATTTTTGTTCTAAACTGTTAAAAAAATATATATATATTATTATACTTTATTTATGAAGTGCCAACATATTCCGCCGCACTGTCCATGGATGCAATTCATTTAAATAAAACAATGATATAAAACTTGTAAGACAGGACAGAATTTACAAACGCATACAGAAGGAATTGAGGGCCCTATTCCTGTGGGAACTTACAATCTAGAAGGGTAGGAGGCTGAGAAACAGGAGGTGAGGACTGCAAGATTGAGAAAGATGTTAATGCAGAGTTAGATGAGGGAAATGTTAGGTAAGTGAAATTAATTTATTGAGTTGGGTGGTAGGCTTCCCTGAACAGAAAAGTCTTCAGGAAGCATTTACAGGAAGGAAGATTAGGGCAACGCCTGACCGTACGGGAGAGAGTGTTCCAGAGGGTAGGTGCTGCACGACAGAAGTCCTGCAGTCTAGCATGAGAAGAGGTGATAGTCGCGGATGCAAGGAGCAGGTCATTGTTGGATCTTAGTGGGCGGACTGGAGTGTACTTGTTGATTAGAAAGGATAGGTAGAGGGGAGCGGTGTTGGTGAGAGCTTTGTATGCAAGGGTGAGAATTTTTTTATATATGTATGTGTATATTTATATTTAAATATATATGTATGTGTATATTTATATACAAAGTAATAGTCTTTCATTTCAATGCTATGTGCACAGATACTTAAAGAATATACTTATATATAAACATACAACAGGCACGGTACATACAACTCACGGTTTCTTCATACATGTACCCAGGGTGCTTCCACGATATAGATATAACATGTCAAAGAAGGATGCACTCGCCAGGAATTTTTTCTTGTTACCATTTAATGTAACATTTCGGGGTATCGCCCCCTTCGTCAGACACAAAATAACAATTTGTTATTTTGCATGTCTGATGAAGGGGGTGATACCAGTAGATCTGAGAGTGAGTGCTAACCAGTAGGTCACAAGACTTTAGTGTGATTTAGCATTTCCCTCTCAGCCAGTAGTGACAGCATATTCTGCACTGCTATGGTGGCCTCAATTAATTAAAATAAAGGTGATTCAGCAAAAGAACATTTTACCTGTGTTAAAGATTAATTTTACATGAAAGCTCAGATTTAGTATTTTTCTCCTCTAGTGCTTAGTTTATTTATGAATTCTCAAGCATAGAAAACATGATACCTTTTAACTTCCATAAGGCAGGGAGAGTCCACAACTTCATTCCTTACTGTTGGGAAATACAACACCTGGCCACCAGGAGGAGGCAGACACACCCCAGCCAAAGGCTTTTATATCCCTCCTACTTCCCCTATCCCCCAGTCATTCTTTTCCTTTCGTCACTATTGGAGGTGGCAAGGAAGTGTTAGAAGATTTGGATAGCCCTGTATGGGTATGTTCCCTTCGAGAAAGGACTGACGTTTTAAGTAATCATGTCAACCTTACAGTGAGACTATTGATGAGTCTGGAGATGCAGGGATAGTTTTTCTGCAAACTCATCCAGACTGTTGCTAACAGCTCCTGAGCAATCAGTGTTGACGAGTTTCACTGCTTGCTGCTACACACTCAAGTACATGTCAGAAGCGCTGCTGCAAGACTGTCACACTTGAGAAGCTGTGCCTGTTCCACAGCATGGATCCTGGAGGGTAAGACAGTTTTTTTATATATACATTATAAAACGCTATACAGGGTCACAGTGTGGCTTCTTTATACCTTGGTAGGATCAAGGGTTAATATCTCCTTTCAGGGAGATTATTTGAACAGTTTGGGAATTTATATCTGCTTAATGTGAGAGTTTGTTTAGGCTCATAGGCAGGTTTCACTTTTGTTTTTGAAGTGTTGCATAGCTCATAATAGCTTGGTGCCCTTTTTCATAGCAGGGGAAGTCCTGTCTTACATACCACGTGACCGGGTGCGGTCTCTTTTAATTAAGATCTTGCTGCAGTCATCATTCCTGAGGAGAGCGTTTTCATTGTTTGCTGCCTGGGTCTAGGAGGTGGTGAGTGCCCCAGCCATTGGGAGTATTAAGGTGCCGTTTTTTTAAATAAAAGCGTTTTTCTGATTGCCCTTCTGTGGGTATATACTAAGCTATAGAGGACTCTGATAGAAGGTTCCACTCCTTCTGTACTGATTAATAATTCCTGTTTATAGTGTGAGGAGGCTGTAGTTTGCCCGCCTGCTCAACTGTTCTAAAGTCTAAGAAGGGAGACAAGCCTTCTAATACTCATAGCGCTATTAGCCCTTCTGAGCCGTCTACTTCTCAGGAATCTGGGTCCCGAGAAATGACTACCCGCTCGACATGCAGTTCCCTGCGACTCAACTAATCCTCCATCTGGAGAGGGCTTTTTTCCAGCGGACTTTACTGCGCAGTTACAATCGGCGGTGTCTGTGGCCCTGAGTGCCTTACCTCACTCTAACAAACGCAAGAGAAACGTTAAACTTAGTTCTCGTCTACTTCTAAAGAATTATTCCCAGTTCCTGACTCTCAATTAGATTTGTGGGGCTCCATCCCGAAGGTGGATGGCTCTATCTCCATGCTGGCTAAGCATACTACTCTCCTTCTGGAGGATAGGCCTTTTTTTTAGAGAACCTTTGGTTAAAAAAAATTGGAAACTTTTCTGAGGAAGATGTTTCAACATACAGGGGTTTTTTTCAACCAGCGGCAGCTGTAGCCGCAGTTGCTGGAGCAGCTACCTACTGGTGCGACACTCTGTCAGAGCTCATTGAGGTGGAGACTCCCCTCAAGGATATTCAGGAGAGAATTAAAGCACTGAGAATTGCTAACTCCTTCATCTGTGACGCAAATATGCAGATTATTCACTTAAATGCAAAGGCTGTTGGCTTTGCGGTTTTAGCCCGCCGGGCTCTCTGGTTGAAGTCTTGGTCTGCGGATATGACTTCTAAATCCAGACTCATTTCTCTTCCTTTCAAGGTGGAAGATTTTATTCAGTCCAGTGCTAGACTCCGTTATCTCTAAGGTTACCGGAGGGAAAGGTGCCTTCCTACTGCAAGATAAGAATAGGCCTAAGGGACGGCAACTGTGTAATTTTCGTTCCTTTTGCGCTGACAAGTCATGACAACAGCAGTCCTCTTCCAAGTCCTAGCAGCCCAAGAGTACTTGGAAGCCGGCTCACTCCTGGAATAAGTCCAAACAGACTAAGAACAAGTCGGCATGAAGGGGTGACCCCACGATCCGGGATCAGATCAAGTAGGGGACAGACTGTCTGTCTCTTTTTTCAGATGCTTGGTTCCAGGATGTACAGAATCCTTGGGTCCTGGAGGTTGTATCTCAAGGATACAAGATAGGATTCAAGTCTCATCTGCCCAGGGGCAGATTCCTACTCTCCAGTCTTTCAACAAGACCAGAAAAGAGGGCTGCCTTCTTAGGTTGCGTACGGGATCTCTCCTCTCTAGGAGTAATTGTCCCGGTACCCACAGCAGAAACAGGTTTGGGGTTTTATTCAAATCTTTTTGTGGTTCCAAAGAAGGAGGGAACTTTTTGTCCAATTCTGGACCTAAAGTGCCTAAACAAGTTTCTGAGTGTTCCCTTTTTCAAAATGAGGACAATACGGTCAATCCTTCCTCTGGTTCAGGAAGGACAGTTTATGACCACAATAGACCTGAAGGATGCATACCTTCACGTCCCGATACACAGGGATCATTTTCAGTTCCTGATGTTTGCTTTTCTGGACCAGCACTTCCAGTTCATAGCTCATCCATTTGGCCTAGCTACTGCTCAAAGGATATTTACAAAGGTTCTGGGAGCTCTTCTAGCCGTTGCCAGAACATGAGGTATTGCAATAGCGCCTTACCTGGATGATATCTTGGTACAGGCACCATCTTTTCGTCTAGCAAAACAACATTCGAAGTCCTTCTCAATCTTCTTCGATCACATGGATGGAAGATAAACTTGGAAAAAGAGTTCTCTTACTCAAAGTACAAGGGGGAATTTCCTGGGAACTATAATAGACTCCATATCCATGAAAATATTCCTCACAGATCTGTATGTCTTGTATAGAGGTAATCGGACTCATGGTGTCCTGCATGGACATCATTCCTTTTGCCAGATTCTATCTCAGACCCTTACAACTATGCATGCTGAGACAATGGAATGGCAACCATTCAGATCTGTTTTTTTTTTTTTCCTCCAAACAAGCTTTATTTTATTATCGTGAAAGTAGCAATACAGGACCAAACAACAACATATACATTACAGAAGAAGAAAAAAGAAAAGAATTGAAAATTGCAGCATTTTATGTATGTAAAATGGGGGGGGGGGTATTAGTTTGATTTTAAGGAATGTAGTAGAGTTATCACCAAATACAGAGCTCTCTCAGAATCCACGGCCCTCCCATGCTAGTGTCATAAGTTCATGCGTAACTATTTTGTCTGTTTTCAGATAGTGGTACCTTTCCAGCTGTAGCAGGTCCCTGACCCCAGCCCCCCCACTCTCCTATGCTCGGGGTAGCTTGCTTTTTCCAGTACTTAGGTATAAGACCCTTTGCGCTATTGAGCATTAATAGGAGGAGCGAGCATTCGGCCTCTCCAGATACTTTGGGCAACGCCCAATATAACAAATGTTTGGAATCTGGTATTATATAAATTTTCAGAATCCCTCTCATTTCTGCATACACATCATCCCAGAAGGTGTGTATCCATGGACAAGTCCACCAGATATGTATGAAAGTGCCCTCTTCTCCACAGCCTCTCCAGCATTCCCCATCAACACCGGGATAGATCCGCCTAAGTCTCCCGGGGGTCAAATACCACCTGCTAAGGAACTTGTAATGCATCTCCTGTAGTTTTGCTGATACTGACGCTTTTTTTGTTTTTTGTAATATCTTTAACCAGTCTATTTCCTCTAGTTCCTGTCCTAGGTCTCTGTGCCATGCATGTATGTAAGTCGGGAGAATCTTATCACCTGCTCCGAAGAGGAGTTTGTATAGTAAAGATATCAGGTGACCTGGGGTCTGGGCAGCCGTGCACAAACTCTCAAAAGGTGTTTTTTGTCTGTGCATCAACGGTTTGTCCTTATGAGACTTATAGTAATGGATGACCTGTGCTGTGCGATACCACAATGTGAACGTCCGGTTGTCCCATTCAGCCAGCTCCACTTGCGGTTTAATTTTGCCTTGGCTGAAAATGTTGGCTATATTTGTGTCTGCCAAGGGATATGGGTTTTTAGCTATGCTTGGCACATTTTCTATGCCTATACTATTCAGATCTGTTTTAACAGATCATGCTGGACATCTTGTCGAGAGACTCGCTCTCCTGGTGGCTCTGTCCAGATCATCTGTCCCAAGGCACGTGCTTTTTGAAACCGTTCTGGCAGATTGTGACTACAGACGCAAGCCTTTCCTGCAGGGGAGCCGTTTGGGGTGCCAAGAAGGCACAAGGTCTGTAGACTCGGGAGGAGTCCTCCCTTCTGATCAATATTTTGGAACCCCGGGCAATCTTCAATGCCTTTAATGCTTGGCCCCTTCTGGGTTCGTCCTAGTTTACCAGATTCCAATCAGACAATATAACCTTGATTGCTTATATCACCCACCAAGGGGGGACGAGAAGTTCCTTGGCTATTAGAGAAGTATCTCCGATACTAGAGTGCACTGAGACTCACAAATGTATGCTGCCATCGATCCACATTCCGGGTGTGGACAGCTGGTAAGCGGACTTCCTCAGCAGGCAATCCTTTAACCCAGGGGAATATCCCCAAGATGTTTTCAGAGATATGCAGCGAGTGGGGGACGCCGGAGATGGATCTCATGAAATCCCGTCTCAATACCAAGCTTCCCAGGTACGGGTCGAGGAATCCTCATGCGGAACTGATAGATGCCCTATCAGTATCATGGAGGTTCAGACTCGTATATCTTTTTTTCCTCCATTACTGCTTCTCCCTCGTGTGGTGGCTCGCATCAAGCAGGAGCGAGCGTCTGTGATTCTGATTGCTCTGTCATCTCCTCAGTGGAGGTTACCTTGTCGCAGAGATCTGCTGATCCCTTCGTTCATCAAAAATCTAGATTCTCTGAGGCTGACTGCGTGGAGATTGAACGCTTAGTCTTAGCCAAGAGTGGGTTTTCTGAGAGTGTTATCGGCACTCTGGTTCAAGCTCGTAAGCCAGTTACTTGTCATATCTACCATAAGGTGTTGAGGACTTGTTTTTACTGGTGTGAAGAACGTGGCTTTTCCTGGCATAAGGTTAAGGTTGCCAGAACTTTAGCTTTTCTCCAGGATGGAATGGAGAAGGGTGTATCTTCTAGTTCCCTGAAGGGACAGATATCGGCCCTGTCGGTGTTACTGCACAAAATATGCCGAATGTGCAGTACTTTAAGGCTCCGGCTAGGATTAGACCCGTGTTCAGATCTGGGGCTCTGTTTTGTTGCCTCAATCTTGTTCTTAGTTTTTGTCTTGGAAGGTTCTTTTTTTTGTTTGCTATTGCTTCTGCATGCAGAGTTTCTGAGATTTCTGCTTTGCAATGTGATCCCCCCTTATCTGGTTTTTCATGTTGATAAGGCAGTTTTACGCACTAAACTAGGGTTCCTCCCTAAGGTGGTGTTGAATCGTAACATTAATCAAGAAATTGTTGTTCCTTCCTTGTGTCCTAATCCTTCCTTCTTCAGCGAAGGAACGTTTGCTTCACAATCTAGATGTGGTTCATGCCTTGAAGTTCTATCTTCAGGCTACTAAGGGGTTCAAACAATCTTCCTCTTTGTTTGTCATCTATGCGGGGAAGCGTAAGAGACAGAAGGCTACTACAACTTCTCTATTTTTCTGGTTGAGGAGTGTCATCCACTTAGCTTATGAGACAGCGGGATAACAGCCTCCTGAGAGGATAACTGCTCATTCCACTAGAGCAGTGGCTTCCTCTTGGGCTTTTAAGAACAAAGCCTCAATGAATCAGATTTGTAAGGCGGCTACCTTGTCATCCTTACACACTTTTTCTAAATTTTACAAGTTTGATGTGTTTGCTTCGGCTGAAGCAGCTTTTGGGAGAAAGGTTTTGCAGGCTGTGGTGCCCTCAGAATGTGGTCCGCCTCTTTTTTTTCTGTTCCCTCCCGTTAATTATTCAGTGTCCTCTGGAGCTTGGGTATAGTTTTCCCAACAGTAAGGAATGAAGTTGTGGACTCTACCTGCTTTATGGAAGGAAAAACGACCCCACCCGTAATTTATTTATCTGATGGGCAGCTCCCTTTTTATATTATTTTTTCTGGCGCGTTTTATACCCTGATGTTTCTCCTTGTTCCCTCGGCTGAATGACTGGGGGATAGGGGAAGTGGGAGGGATATTTAAGCCTTTGGATGGGGTGTCTTTGCTTCTTCCTGGTGGCCAGGGGTTGTATTTCCCAACAGTAAGGAATGAAGTCGTGGACTCTCCCTGCCAGGAAGGAAAGGATTTTATCTGGTAAGCATAAATTATGTTTTTTACTCAGAGCTATCTCTGAATTGAACCGCGGTATGAGAGCCTCACAAGAGAATTAGATTTTAGATAAGAAAAATATTTATCCCTGAATTTCTGCTTACCCCCCCGTCATTATATAAACAATTTGTGTATTTGGAAGAGATCTATGGCAGAAGTGGAGGAAATTGTATCTTATCTGAACAAAGAATGACATAGGTCTGGAATTCACATTCAAATGAGATTATGTATTAAGACTTAAGGGCAATTCAATCAGTACACCTATAGAAAGTAGTCTCTTTTGTAAACCCATAAATGGCAAACACTTCAATATGCTAAAAGTTCTCATCCTTAAAATACTGGCTTTGGTCTTATTAAAGGAGAATTTATCAGACTATGACATAATTGTACAGAGCTCTGTGTTTTGAAAGAGGAGATTGTTAATCTAACAAATAGACTTTTGGAACGGGGTTACAAATCAGATTTAATACAAAGAGCCCTGTCTCAGGTGGAAATTGTGGATAGACCAACTTTACTTCTAGATTGCCCATCCAAGGAAAAGAAAGAAGATAAATTTACCTTTTTTGTACCCCCTTTAGCAACCAATATGGGGAGATAATGAAGATTAAAAAGATCCTAGCAATTTTATTGGGGGATGATGTATAAATGCCCGTTGTGAAAAAAGTTTGTTGTTTTTTTTCCAGGCAGAACAGAACCTTGGGGAATTATTTTGCCACAGAGCATGGTTAAATCTAAACAAAAGTTTGGCAGTTAGTTACAATGTAAAAACCACTATAGATGTGGCACCACTAACTGTGACCATGCTTTGGTGACAAAACAATTTCAGTCCACGGTTACACAAAAAGTTTGACCTGGATTGTTGCACTAATTGTAAAACTGATCATGTTGTTTACTTGATTACTTGTGTGCACTGTAATTTGCAATATGTTGGCATGACCACACCGGGAAGCACAGGTGCATATCAGGGAGAACCTTAGTGACATTGCTTCAATCAACCCAAGCTGCACATTTTATAGGGAAACATGACATTCAGGCGGTGGCAGAGATTTACTTCAGGAAATATATATATATATATATATATATATATATATATATATATATATATATATATATATATATATATATATATATATATATATATATATATATATATATGTATATATGTAGCCGGTGGCCTAGCACTCCATCCACAATTGTGTACCCACAGCCTGGGTGCTATCCTCAGATTAGTATGTAGAATAGTCTTGTTGTTGGAGGACACTCACAGGACTTATTGAGAACATGAATATACAATTTAATTTTCACATTAATAACATGTCAACGTTTCGACCCATTTAGGGGCCTTCTTCAAGACAATTTTCATCTGAAAAACAAAAACAAAATATACGGGCATAAACTAAACAACCAAACTATAAATGATAATGAAAATACACCAATGACAACCCTCCACCATAGACAGCAGCTACTAACCACCACAAAGAAAAGATATCCTAGCCCAATATTGGGCTCACCACTTAAAAGAATGAATCAATGATCACAAAACCAACACTTACTATGTATGAAACTACATAAGCCACTACCCTCACAGAAAGGAGTCTAATGCTGGAATACACTTCATAACCAACTATCTAAATAAACACCAATATGTCCCATACTTAATGAATCAACAGCCGTTAGGCCATAAGTCAGTGGAGACAATGTTTCCCTGTTTCATAAAGCACCAATGTCCAGCCAACAGAAGTATAATTATACACCGCAACCGTAGGTGCCATCATAAGCCCAAGGCACAGTGTACAGCAATCGCCCAATTTAAATAATCACAGTGTACTCAGTATAAGGATTACTATAACCCCCTCAGACACGAAGGACCCACATACTATCATGGCATACTCACATAAAATATTTGCAACAGGAAGAAGCATTTATAAAAAGCATGGCAGCAGCCATTAACATTTACCGTTATTAGTGCACGCAGCACATCGTACATCACCGTACAACGCTGGGCTCCCAGTCCGAGTCAAGAGATCGGAGATACCGGAAGTAGAAACTGTAGAGGAAATCCCAAGATGACTAACCAATCACAGGGGCGCAACCACGCACACCCACAATCACGGAACGGCACCGAGCACGCCTTCCATACAGAAGCCCTGGTGGAGTGGTCTTGAACCAGGCGATAAATAAATTGGCATACGAGGGGGCTAGACTGGACCCCATGGCCCTGCCAGCTAACTGGAGGTAGAAACTATTCTCAAACCTAAAGTAGTTATGGGTCAAACACAACCAATCCAGGAGTATTTCAATGGGGGGGGGGGCATATACGCATCAGAGTCACTTAAAGCTCGGCTTACTGCCTCTACACCCATATCATGAGGAATAATGGTGTAGAGGCTAATGACGTCTATGGTAACCAAAAGGCAGTGTGCCGGAAACCGTCTGTCATGGAGTAGATTGATTAACTGAATGGAATCCTGCAAAAAGGCTTTAGTATCCCTTACGACCTCTTGTAAGTGGAAATCGATATACTTAGCCAAGTTTTGGATGAGAGACCCCACAGCAGAAACGATGGGGCGGCCAGGCGGATTAGTTAGATCTTTAGGGATTGTATAAATGATGGGATGTCTGGGATGTTCCGCCTCAAGAAAATCAAAGAGAGATTGCTCAATGTGACCACTATTTAAAGCAAACGTCAGAATGTCCTCCAACTTCCTCTTAAACACAGGTGTCTGGTTTAATGACAATTTTTTGTAGGTGTTTGCGTCGTCTAGCTGTTGTAGCAATTCCTTCCTGTAATACTGGTAATCCAATACAATAATTGCACTCCCCCTTATCCGCCGGCCTAATGTTGATGGTATCATCTTTCTTTAACCTTTTGTAGAGCCGCCCATTCTTGGTTATTGAGATTTGTTCTTTGTTTCTCCATGGCAGCAAGTTCATTACTAATTTCTCTGGAACAAACTTTAGTAAAGGTCTTTATAGTCGGATGAGGGTTTTTAGGTTCAAAACCAGATTTCGCAGTGAATCTTCCGTCACCCATTAGCGATGGGGGACCTTTAAAATGATCTTTTAGCTTAAGCGTCCTCTGTAATCGATGCACATCAACAAGGCTATTAAAGGGCTCTACCCTTGGAGTGGGGACATAACTTAAGCCCTTAATAAATTGAGTTCATCACAGTCTAATACCCTGCTGCTGATGTTTATCACAACACTTTCTGATTTAGCTATGTTTTTCACAGTTTTTTTCCACCAACCGCCTGTTCTGATGCATGCCCTGTGTCTTGTCCTGGTGGATTGTCGTTTTTAGACGGTAGCGGGGGTTTCTTTTGTGACCTTGTTTGCACCTTAGTGTGTTGTCTATAGTCAGTAATGTTAACCGAGGCCGACTCCGGATTCTCCACCACTAGTATCAATTGTGTTGACTAATGGTGTAGGTCTACGATCATTTCTCCTTCGTCTAAAGGTAGGATTTTTTCCTGATATATTTCCACCGTGGTAATTTTCTTATTTTTAAAATGTATTAAATCCTTTCGATATTTGTCAATCTGGGTGGATAGTTTATTCAGCCAGTCCTCACTACTGTCATTCTTCAAGACGTGTTCCTTCTCCCTCTGTGTGGTGTCCAATTCTTCTTCACCAACTTCTTAAGTCTCGTGACCTCTATGACCAGTAGTATCCAATTGAAGGAGCATTTATTAGCTATCTGGCATTAGCTATCTGGCACCATTTGCGACAAAACTCGTTGTTGCTTCTACCTATGGTTGGAGAGTTCCTGACTCTGAATCCCCGAGGTATCATTTTTCTCTTGAAATAATCGGTGAAGTAATTGGCATGGAGCCTATAGTCAACCTCCTTCCTTTTCAAATTCAGTAATTTATAGTATTGGTATGATAATAGGTTGAATTCTATCCTAGTATAGTTTTATGATTTTGTGACCGTGTGGGTGATACTGTCTATGACTGAACTATGGGTGGTCCCTGCATATAGTTGGAAGGTGGATTGAGGTCCACTTAGTGGCATCATTATGGTGACCACTTAGCTGTTAATCCCACACAAGGTGGTAACATGTTTGTTCAGATGGCACATTCATGTATATTGTGTACAGTGGGGGTTGTCCCCGGGTAATTAAATTAGTTGAATAGTCCCTTTTTGTTATTTTGTGTGATTATGAAAGTGGGCACTGCCAGTGAAGTCTGACTAAGGTAATTGTGCGAGTAAACCATATTTTCATCCCTTGTACACTGAACTATGGCCTTGTGGTACGGTAGGGTCTTATGAATTTTCTTTCCCCAGATATGGTTTGATATCTCTTGATACCCTTTTTGTAAGTCTGCTGCCGTATGTGTTGGTAAATGCAAAGACTATGGGGGGTAGTTATCAAGCCGTCAACCTCAAATACGCTGGAATTCCGCAGCGTATTTGTGGCGAGGCTGATTCGCCTTAGTTATCAAAGGCTACAGACCGGCAAAAGTAGAATTTTGTGACGTAAACCGCGATCCGCCGGACTCAGTCCGACACAGATCGATTCTTACGTCACTACAGATGTTCCGCACACAAGTGCGGCACAATCTGACTACTTTTGCTAGTTATCAAAAAACTAGCAGGTACGCTCGGCACTTTTCCGGCCCAGCGTACCTGGTTTTCAAACCGCCACCCTGGAGGCGGCGGATCCCATAGGAATCAATGGGAGTCTGACCATAGCGAAAGTACAAGTTCGCTGCTGCCAGACATCCCATTGATTCCTATGGGAGATGTCTGCACCTAACACCCTAACATGTACCCCGAGTCTAAACACCACTAATCTGTCCCCCCTACACCGCCGCAACTAAATAAAGTTATTACCCCCTAAACCGCCGCTCCCGGAGCCCACCGCCACCTACATTATACCTAGTAACCCCTATCCTGCCCCCCACTACACCTGCCGCCACTGTAATAAAAAAAGTCTAACACTAACCCTAACACCCCCCTAACTTAAATATTAATTAAATAAATCTAAATAATATTTCTATTATTAACTAAGTTAATCCTATTTAAAACTAAATACTTACCTTTAAAATAAACCCTAATACAGCTACAATATAAATAATAATTATATTGTAGCTATCTTAGGATTTATTTTTATTTTACAGGCAACTTTCAATTTATTTTAACTAGGTACAATAGCTATTAAATAGTTATTAACTATTTAATAGCTTACCTAGCTAAAATAAAGAGAAATTTACCTGTAAACTAAAAACTAACCTAAGTTACAATTACACCTAACACTACACTATACTTTAATAAATTATTCCTATTTAAAATAAATACTTACCTGTTAAATAAACCCTAAGATAGCTACAATATAATTAATAATTACATTGTAGCTATCTTAGGATTTATATTTATTTTACAGGTAACTTGGTATTTATTTTAGCTAGTTAGAATAGTTATTAAATAGTTATTAACTATTTAATAACTACCTAGCTAAAAGAAATACAAAATTACCTGTAAAATAAATCCTAACCTAAGTTACAATTAAAATTAACACTACACTATCATTAAATTAAGTTAAAAAAAAAAAAAAAATAAGTTACAAACATTTAAATAAAATATCTACAATTACCTACAATTAAACCTAACACTACACTATCAATACATTAATTAAATACAATATCTACAAATAACTACAATGAAATAAACTAACTAAAGTACAAAAAATAAAAAAGAACTAAGTTACAAAAAATAAAAAAATATTTACAAACATAAGGAAAATCTTACAACGATTTTAAACTAATTACACCTACTCTAAGCCCCCTAATAAAATAACAAAGCCCCCCAATGCCCTACCCTATTCTAAATTACTAAAGTTCAAAGCTCTTTTACCTTACCAGCCCTGAACAGGGCCCTTTGCGGGGCATGCCCCAAGAAGTTCAGCTCTTTTGCCTGTAAAAAAACACATACAATACCCCCCCCTCCAACATTACAACCCACCACCCACATACCCCTAATCTAACCCAAACCCCCCTTAAATAAACCTAACACTAAGCCCCTGAAGATCATCCTACCTTGTCTTCACCATACCAGGTTCACCGATCCGTCCTGGCTCCAAAATCTTCATCCAACCCAAGCGGGGGCTGGCGATCCATCATCCGGTGGCTGAAGAGGTCCAGAAGAGGCTCCAAAGTCTTCATCCTATCCGGGAAGAAGAGTAGATCCGGACCGGCAACCATCATCTTCCAAGCGGCATCTTCTATCTTCATCCGATGAGGACCGGCTCCATCCTGAAGACCTCCACCGCGGACCCATCTTCATCCGGCGACGTCCAACTGAAGAATGATGGTTCCTTTAAGGGACGTCATCCAAGATGGCGTCCCTCGAATTCCGATTGGCTGATAGGACTCTATCAGCCAATCGGAATTAAGGTAGGAATATTCTGATTGGCCAATCAGAATCAAGTTCTGAACTTGATTCTGATTGGCTGATATTCCTACCTTAATTCCGATTGGCTGATAGAATCCTATCAGCCAATCGGAATTCGAGGGACGCCATCTTGGATGACGTCATTTAAAGGAACCATCATTCTTCAGTTGGACGTCGCTGGATGAAGATGGGTCCGTGGTGGAGGTCTTCAGGATGGAGCCGGTCCTCATCGGATGAAGATAGAAGATGCCGCTTGGAAGATGATGGTTGCCGGTCCGGATCTACTCTTCTTCCCGGATAGGATGAAGACTTTGGAGCCTTTTCTGGACCTCTTCAGCCGCCGGATGATGGATCGCCAGCCCCCGCTTGGGTTGGATGAAGATTTTGGAGCCAGGACGGATCGGTGAACCTGGTATGGTGAAGACAAGGTAGGATGATCTTCAGGGGCTTAGTGTTAGGTTTATTTAAGGGGGGTTTGGGTTAGATTAGGGGTATGTGGGTGGTGGGTTGTAATGTTGGGGGGGGGGGTATTGTATGGTTTTTTTTTACAGGCAAAAGAGCTGAATTCTTTGGGGCATGCCCCGCAAAGGGCCCTGTTCAGGGCTGGTAAGGTAAAAGAGCTTTGAACTTTAGTAATTTAGAATAGGGTAGGGCATTTTTTATTTTGGGGGGCTTTGTTATTTTATTAGGGGGCTTAGAGCAGGTGTAATTAGTTTAAAATTGTTGTAAGATTTTCCTTATGTTAGTAAATATTTTTTTATTTTTTGTAACTTAGTTCTTTTTTATTTTTTGTACTTTAGTTGGTTTATTTCATTGTAGTTATTTGTAGGTATTGTATTTAATTTATTTATTGATAGTGTAGTGTTAGGTTTAATTGTAGGTAATTGTAGGTATTTTATTTAATTAATTTATTGATAGTGTAGTGTTAGGTTTAATTGTAACTTAGGTTAGGATTTATTTTACAGGTAAATTTGTAATTATTTTAACTGTTTTAGCTATTAAATAGTTCTTAACTATTTAATAGCTATTGTACCTGGTTAAAATAAATACAAAGTTACCTGTAAAATAAATATTAATCCTAAAATAGCTATAATATAATTATATTATATGTTGTAGCTATATTAGGATTTATTTTACAGGTAAGTATTTATCTTTAAATAGGAATAATTTATTTAATAAGAGTTAATTAATTTCGTTAGATTAAAATTATATTTAACTTAGGGGGGTGTTAGTGTTAGGGTTAGACTTAGCTTTAGGGGTTAATACATTTATTAGAATAGCGGCGAGATTCGGTCGGCAGATTAGGGGTTAATAATTGAAGTTAGGTGTCGGCGATGTTAGGGAGGGCAGGTTAGGGGTTAATAAATATAATATAGGGGTCGGCGGTGTTAGGGGCAGCAGATTAGGGGTACATAGCTATAATGTAGCTGGCGGCGGCGTGCGGACGGCAGATTAGGGGTTAATAAGTGTAGGTAGCTGGCGGCGACGTTGTGGGGGGCAGATTAGGGGTTAATAAATATAATATAGGGGTCGGCGGTGTTAGGGGCAGCAGATTAGGGGTACATAAGGATAACGTAGGTGGCGGTCGGCAGATTAGGGGTTAAAAAATTTGCGGCGATGTGGGGGGGCCTCGGTTTAGGGGTACATAGGTAGTTTATGGGTGTTGGTGTACTTTAGAGTACAGTAGTTAAGAGCTTTATGAACCGGTGTTAGCCCAGAAAGCTCTTAACTACTGACTTTTTTCTGCGGCTGGAGTTTTGTCGTTAGAATTCTAACGCTCACTTCAGCCACGACTCTAAATACCGGAGTTAGAAAAATCCCATTGAAAAGATAGGATACGCAATTGACGTAAGGGGATCTGCGGTATGGAAAAGTCGCGGCTGAAAAGTGAGCGTTAGACCCTTTTTTGAGTGACTCCAAATACCGGAGGTAGCCTAAAACCAGCGTTAGGAGCCTCTAACGCTGGTTTTCACGGCTACCGCCAAACTCCAAATCTAGGCCCTAGTTAATAAGAGAAATATTATTTAGATTTATTTAATTAATATTTAAGTTAGGGGGGTGTTAGGGTTAGTGTTAGACTTAGGTTTAGGGGTTAATAATTTTATTACAGTGGCGGCGGTGTAGTGGGGGGCAGGATAGGGGTTAATAAATGTATTATAGGTGGCGACGGTGTAGGGGGGGCAGGATAGGGGTTAATAAATTTATTATAGGTGGCGACGGTGTAGGGGGGGCAGGATAGGGGTTAATAAATTTAATATAGGTTGCGGCGGGTTCAGGGAGCGGCGGTTTAGGGGTTAAACTATTTATTTGTGGCGAGGTGCGGGATCAGCAGGATAGGGGTTAATAACTTTATTGTAGAGGGCAACGGTATAGGGGGGGGCAGGATAGGGGTTACTAGGTATAATGTAGGTGGCAGCGGTGTCCGGGAGCGGCGGTTTAGGGGTTAATACATTTATAAGACTTGCGGCGGGGTCTAGGAGCGGCGGTTTAGGGGTTAGTAACTTTATTTAGTTGCGGGGGGCGCCGGTATAGGGGGTAGAACAGTGTAGTTTAGTGTGAGTGCTTAGTGACAGGCTAGCAAGAAAGCTGTCAAACAGCCGAAGAGCAGCGAGTTCGGATTTGTGATAACTCTCACAGTCCGCTGCTCATCGCCCCGTACTTGGTGCGTGGCTTTTTGACAGCTTTACTTGATAACTTAGGCAAATTTTTTCAGGTCCGCGGCGGCGATGTGAGGCGAGCTTAGGCGGGCGTATTGGGCCGGCGAAGGCAGGAAAGTTGACACGTTGATAACTACCCCCCATGTGATTGGTATGTATTTGGCAGGGATAATCTATTTACTACTAATGGCTTCTATGGTCTTTTTGGCTCCTACGTGTTCCTGTGGTCACTCCCTGGGTGATATAGTGTCGTATTTTCCGGCTATGATCCCTTATACCTTGTTTGTTGTGGGGATTTCTATTAAGTCAATTATGAGTACTCTCTGTTTTGCCGTGTTATTAGGCGTTGTGGGTTATATGACCTGATTGGTGGCAAGTGGACCGCCTTTTCCAGTGTCTATATCGCTCCTCTATATGTCTGTTGGTTATATGATCTTATATTCTATTTTGGGCCACTGTGTCCTCCCCTGTGAGCATTGCAGGTAGACCACTCCACCAGGGCTTCTGTATGGAAGGCATGCACGGTGCCGTTCCATGATTGTGGGTGTGCGTGGTTGCGCCCCTGTGATTGGTTAGTCATCTTGGGATTTCCCTACTTATCTTCTACAGTTTCTACTTCCGGTATCTCTGATTTCTTGACTGGGAGCCCGGCGCTGTATGGTGATGTACGATGTGCTGCTTGCACTAATAACGGTAAATGTTAATGGCTGCTGCCATGCTTTTTATAAATGCTTCTTCCTGTTGCAAATATTTTATGTGAGTATGCCATGATAGTATGTGGGTCTGTAGCTGTACAGTGACCCATATAAGTTGGTATTACTTTTGTGTCTGAGTGGGTTATAGTAATCCTTACAACTGAGTACACTGTCTGATTATTTCAATTGGGTGATTGCTGTACTCTGTGCCTTGGGCTTATGACGGCACCTACGGTTGCTGTGTATAATTATACTTCTGTTGGCTGCACATTGGTGTTTTATGAAACAGGGAAACATTGTCTCCACGGACTTATGGCCTAACGGCTGTTGATTCAATAAGTATAGGACATATTGGTGTTTATTTAGATAGTTGGTTATGAAGTTTATTCCAGCATTAGACTCCTTTCTGTGAGGGTAGTGGCTTATGTAGTTGCATACATAGTAAGCAAGTGTTGGTTTTGTGATCATTCTACGAGAGTGACGTGTTTATTTTTATTTTCCTTTTTTCCGTGGCTTTTAAGTGGTGAGCCCAATATTGGGCTAGGATATCTTTTCTTTGTGGTGGTTAGTAGCTGCTGTCTATGTTGGAAGGTTGTCATTAATGTATTTTCATGGTCATTTATATTCATGGAAAATTGTATATTCATGTTCTCAATAAGTCCTGTGAGTGCCCTCCAACAACAAGACTATTATATATATATATATATATATATATATATATATATATATATATATATATATATATATATATATATATATATATATATATATATTTATACACAGGTGTGACTTATGATTATAGATCTCTGACGAGCACGTAAAAATCAGAACCCTTTTTGTTTCACTTGCATGTGCTTTTAATGTTTGTTTCCATGCTTTGAATAAAACATTTTTTATTTTTTTTTCCCTCTTCCACTCGCCCTGTCTCTCTGGCTTATTTAACTGTTAATTTTCCTTTACCTTACCTCATTTCTTGCCAACATGTTTGCCTGTGTACTGTTTAAGCTCCCTTATTTTATTGGTATCTCTTTTTCGCTCTCTCTTTTTTGCTCTCACTCTTTCTTCTCTCTCTTTCTCTCTCTTTTTATCATTCTCTTGTGCCCCCCCCCCCCCCCATACCCAAACTCATTTTTTCAGATCTCGCCTGTCTGCCTCTTTCCTTGACTTAAATTTAATTTTTGTATACTTTGGTTGTTCATCAACATAAACATACACAGAACCTTTTGAATTTATATATTTGGATTGTTATATAATTCTTGCTCTAAACATTTTGTTTAAATATAGAAGTATTAATCTATATTTTAGGGAAAACTAATAATTGTTCTGTTTGTTTTTTTCCTTTTAACAGGGGTTATTGGGGAGGACCTGCACCTTACAGAAAATTACTGCATCTTGGTTTCAAGTAGCAATTTAATATGTGATAGATTATTCTGCCAGCCATAAGAATTCTATTTTCAACACTTTCCTGTTATGTTTTTTCTTTTTTAATGGAAATTGCAGTTAAATATTTGTATGCCTTGTAACAGCCACAACATTATTTTACCTTTTTAAAACAGATTCTGTTTTTAGAGAAAATGTGTTTTCAGTTATGCAGACCTATAGATCAACCAAACATATTGTCCTCCCAATCTGTAAAAGTACATATTCAATGACTAAATTTGGTGTATTAAAATGAATGCTGCTAATTTTATATAGAACATCTGAATGTATACACAACATTGTTCTTGTGTGTTTTTAAAACATTTGACTAAAGTGAATGTTACAAAAACAATTGCACATTGTAAGCAGTAAGATTATTTTTTTATTCAACAAATGTAATTGTTCTTTTATGTAAAGGATCATGTGTTTTGTAACAAACAAAGCAACTTAATAAAAAATATCACACTGCAGTTGCTTAATGCTTATTCTGAGATATACAATTGTTTATTAGTTGGGATTTTCATTTCCTGATTTATTTTCTGTGACAGGAACTAACTTTTCCACCTTAATGCAAAGGTAGAAAGTCTGTTGATAAATCAACTAATATAATCAAACTGAAAAGTATAAAAAATAATTTGAATCAAAACAGGAGATTTAAAAATTCAAATATTAAAGCATAACACTGCTACATAAAAAGAATAACAAAATATTTCACAGTCAACAAAAAAAAAATGACATAGTAAATCAAAGACTCTTTAGGAACTTGTTATTTTATGCAAACTACAATGCAGTAGTGGTACAAGTGAAAATAGAAAGCATTGTCACAACATCAGTTGGACAAAATACAAGATCCAAGTTATTCACAGTATTGCAAATTAATTCAACCATAGATAAAATGCAATCATTCATTATGTATTAAACATTACGTTCTTTTATTTTTGAGTGGTTGAAAGGTTATGTTGGACTGGCAGCTACTACAGACCCTGAGACTTTTTAGAAAATATCAGTTTGAGTTATCGTGGTGTAATTGTTTTCCTGTATAATCATATGAGAATTTTTACACCGTGTTACTGCAGAAACAACCAAATTACAATTTGGCAGGGAGATAGTTAGAGGGGAAGAAAGGTTTCAGAGTGACGCTTGTGCACTCAACTAGAAATGTTCTGCACATGACATGCATATGTTGTTTTCTTTCATGTAATTGGCAAGAGTCCATGAGCTAGTGACATATGGGATATACAATCCTACCAGGAGGGGCAAAGTTTCCCAAACCTCAAAATGCCTATAAATACACCCCTCACCACACCCACAATTCAGTTTTACAAACTTTGCCTCCTATGGAGGTGGTGAAGTAAGTTTGTGCTAGATTCTACGTTGATATGCGCTTCTCAGCATTATTGAAGCCCGATTCCTCTCATAGTACAGCGAATGTCAGAGGGACGTGAAGGGAGTATCACTTATTGAATACGATGATTTCCCTAACGGGGGTCTATTTCATGGGTTCTCTGTTATCGGTCGTAGAGATTCATCTCCTACCTCCCTTTTCAGATCGACGATATACTCTCAAATTACCATTACCTCTACTGATAACTGTTTCTGTACTGGTTTGGCTATCTGCTATATGTGGATGGGTGTCTTTTGGTAAGTATGCTTTTTATTACTTAAGGCACCCCAGCTATGGTTTGGCACATTATGCATTTATATAAAGTTCTAAATATATGTATTGTACTTATATTTGCCATGAGTCAGGTTCATGTATTTCCTTCTGCAGACTGTCAGTTTAATATTTGGGGAATATAAACATCCTTTTAAAAATGAAATTTATTTCTTACCTGGGGTTTAGTCTTTTTTTCAATTGACTACTTCTTACAAATTGCGGGCGGTATTAGGCCCGCGGGTGCGACAAATGCTAAACTTTATTGCGTCAATTTTTGGCGCAAAAAGGTACGTCTATGGCACAAGTTCGTCATTTCTGGCGTCATACTTGACACCGAGACCTTTCACACGGTTGCGTCATTAGTGACGCAGGTGTGTCATTTCCGGTTATTTTTTGGCGCCAAAAAAGTTTAGTTACGTTGTGCGTCATTTTTTGGCGCCAAACTTTTTCATTATTTCAATACCCCATTGATGTTTGCCTCTTGATTTTTTCTCTATCAGAGAGCTATGCTATTTGCATTTTTTCCCATTCCTGAAACTGTCATATAAGGAAATAGATAATTTTGCTTTATATGTTGTTTTTTCTCTTACATTTTGTAAGATGTCTCACTTTGACCCTGCCTCAGAAGCTTCTGCTGGAACATTGCTGCTTGACATCGGTTCTACAAAAACTAAGTGCATTTGTTGTAAAGTTGTAGAAATTATTCCACCGAATGTCATTTGTAATAGTTGTTTTGATAAACTTTTACATTCAGATAATGTGTCCATCAGTAATAGTACATTGCCAGTTGCAGTTTCTTCAACTTCTAATGTGCATAATATACCTGTAAATTTTTAAAGAATTTGTTTCTGATTCTATTCTGAAGGCTTTGTCTGCATTTCCACCTTCAAATAAATGTAATAGGTCTTTTAAAACTTCTCATTTAGATGATGAAATTTCAAATGACCAACAATATGATAATTTATCCTTTTCTGATGAGGATCTATCTGATTCAGAAGATCCTCCTCAGACATTGACACTGACAAATCTACTTAGTTATTTGAAATTGAGTATATGCGTTCTTTATTAAGAAGTGTTAATTACTTTGGATATTGAGGTAACCAGTCCTCTTGACGTTCAGTCTAATAAACGTTTAAATGCTGTTTTTAAACCTCCTGTGGTTTATCCAGGAGTTTTTTTTTCCTATTTCTGATATGATTCTAAGGAATGGAATAAGCCAGGTACTTCTTTTATTCCTTTTTTAAGGTTTAAAATATTGTATCCTTTGCCAGCAAAATTTATAGAGTTTTGGGAAAAGATCCCCAAAATTGATGGGGCTATTTCTACTCTTGCTAAACGTACTACTATTCCTATGGTAGATAGTACTTCCTTTAAGGATCCTTTAGATGGAAAGCTTGAATCTTATCTAAGGAAGGCCTATTTATATTCAGGTCATCTTCTCAGACCTGCAATTTCTTTGGCTGATGTTGTGGCTGCATCAACTTTCTGGTTGGAGAATTTAGTGCAACAAGAATTGGATTCTGACGTATCTAGCATTATTTGCTTACTGCAACATGCTAATCATTTTATTTGTGATGTTAGATCCATGTCTTTAGCTATATTAGCTAGAAGAGCTTTGTGGCTTAAATCTTGGAATGCTGATATGACATCTAAATCTAGATTACTATCTCTTTCTTTCCAAGGTAATAATTTATTTCGTTCTCAGTTGGATTCTATTATTTCAACTGTTACTGGGGGAAAAGGAGTTTTTCTGCCTCAGGATAAAAAAACCTAAGGGTAAATCTAAGGCTTCTAACCGTTTTCGTTCCTTTTGTCAGAATAGGGAATGAAAAATCTATCCTCCCCCCAAAGAATCTGCCTCCAATTGGAAACCTTCCTCAAATTGGAATAAATCCAAGCTTTTTAGTAAACCAAAGTCAGCCCCTAAGTCCGAATTAAGGTGCGGCCCTCATTCCAGCTCAGCTGGTAGGGGGCAGATTAAGGTTTTTTCAAGGATATTTGGATAAAATCTGTTCAAAATCAATGGATTCAGAGCATTGTCTCTCAAGGGTATCGAATAGGATTCAGAGTAAGACCTCCTGTGAGAAGATTTTTTTCTCTCGCGTATCCCAGTAAAAGCTCAGGCTTTCCTGAAGTGTGTTTCAGACCTGGAGTCTTCAGGGGTAATCATGCCAGTTCCTCTTCTGGAACAAGGTTTGGGGTTTTATTCAAATCTTTTCATTGTCCCAAAGAAGGAAAATTTATTCAGACCAGTTCTGGATCTGAAAATTTTGAATCGTTATGTAAGAGTACCAACTTTCAAGATGGTGACTATAAGGACTATTCTGCCTTTTGTTCCGCAAGGACATTATATGTCTACAATAGACTTGCAGGATGCATACCTTCATATTCCGATTCATCCAGAACATTTTCAGTTTCTGAGATTCTCTTTTCTAGACAAGCATTACCAATTTGTTGCTCTTCCATTTGGCCTAGCAACCGCTCCAAGAATCTTTTCAAAGGTTCTGGGTGTCCTACTCTCTGTAATCAGAGAACAGGGTATTGTGGTGTTTCCTTATTTGGACGATATCTTGGTACTAGCTCAATCTTTATGTACTGCAGAATCTCACACGAATCAACTAGAATTGTTTCTTTGGAAACATGGTTGGAGGATCAATTTACCAAAAAGTTTCTTGATTCCTCAGACAAAGGTCACCTTTTTAGGCTTCCAGATAGATTCAGTGTCCATGAGTCTGTCTCTAACAGACAAGAGACGTTTAAAATTGGTTGCAGCCTGCCGGCACCTTCAGTCTGTCATTCCCTTCAGTGGCTATGTGCATGGAAGTTTTAGGTCTTTACCTCTTCAGCTTTGTATGCTGAATCAATGGTGCAGGGATTATACAAAGATATCTCAATTTAATATCCTTAAATCCCAATGTACGACACTCTCTGACATGGTGGATAGATCACCATCATTTAGTTCAAGGGGCTTCTTTTGTTTGGCCAACCTGGACTGTGATCACAACAGATGCAAGTTTTTCAGGTTGGGGAGCTGTTTGAGGATCTCTGACAGCACAAGGGGTTTGGAAATCTCAAGAGGCGAGATTTCCAATACATATTTTAGAACTCCGTGCAATTCTCAGAGCTCTTCAGTTTTGGCCTCTGCTAAAGAGAGAACCGTTAATTTGTTTTCAGACAGACATCACAACAGTGGCATATGTCAATCGTTAGGGTGGGACTCACAGTCCCCAAGCTATGAAAGAAGTATCTCGAATACTTGTTTGGGCGGAATCCAGCTCCTGTCTAATCTCTGCGGTGCATATCCCAGGTGTAGACAATTGGTAAGCAGATTATCTCAACCGCTAGACTTTACATCCAGGGGAGTGGTTTCTCCATCCAGATGTTTTTTTCTCAGATTGTTCAGATGTGGGGTCCTCCAGAGGTAGATCTCATGGCCTCTCATCTAAAACAAGAAACTTCCCAGATACCTGTCCAGGTCCAGGGATGTTCAGGCGGAAGCAGTGGATGCGCTGACACTTCCTTGGTGTTATCATCCTGCTTATATCTTCCCGCCTTTAGTTCTCCTTCCATGAGTGTTTTCCAAAATTATCATGGAACAATCATTTTGTGTTGCTAGTAGTGCCAGCATGGCCACACAGGGTTTGGTATGCGGATCTGGTTCAGATGTCCAGTTTTCCGCCTTGGCCACTTCCGTTATGGCCAGACCTACTATCTCAAGGTCCATTTTTCCATCAGGATCTCAAATCATTACATTTGAAGGTATAGAAATTAAATGCTTAGTACTAAGTCATAGAGGTTTCTCTGATTCAGTGATTGCTACTATGTTACAAGCTTGTAAATCAGTCTCTAGGAAGATTTATTATAGAGTTTGAAAGACTTACATTTCATGGTGTTCTTCTCATGAATTCTCCTGGCATTCTTTTAGAATTCCTAGAATTTTTACAGTTTTTTCAGGATGGTTTGGATAAGGGTTTGTCTGCAAGTTCCTTGAAAGGACAAATCTCCGCTCTTTTTGTTTTATTTCACAGAAAGATTGCTATACTTCCTGATATACACTGTTTTGTACAGGCTTTAGTTCGTATTAAGCCTGTCATTAAATCAATTTCTCCTCCTTGGAGTCTTAATTTGGTTCTGAAGGCTTTACAGGCTCCTCCATTTGAGCCTATGCATTCTTTGGACATTAAACTACTTTCTTGGAAAGTGTTGTTCCTTTTGGCTATCTCTTCTGCTAGAAGAGTTTCTGAGCTATCTGCTCTTTCTTGTGAATCTCCTTTTCTGACTTTTCATCAGGATAAGGCGGTTTTGCGGACTTCATTTGAATTTTTCCTTAAGGTTGTGAATTCTAACAACATTAGTAGAGAAATTGTTGTCCCTTCCTTGTGTCCTAATCCTAAGAATCCTTTGGAAAGATCCTTACATTCTTTGGATGTGGTGAGAGCTTTTAAATATTATGTTGAAACTACTTAAGATTTCAGGAAGACTTCTAGTCTATTTGTTATATTTTCTGTTCCTAGGAAAGGTCAGAAGGCCTCTGCTATTTCCTTGGCCTCTTGGTTAAAGCTTTTGATTCTTCAAGCTTATTTGGAGTCGGGTCAAGCCCCGCCTCAGAGAATTATAGCTCATTCTACTAGTTCAGTCTCCACTTCGTGGGCTTTTAAGAATGAAGCTTCAGTTGATTAGATTTGCAAAGCAGCGACTTGGTCCTCTTTGCACACATTTACTAAATTCTACCGTTTTTATGCATTTCCTCCTCGGAAGCAGTTTTTGGTAGAAAAGTTCTTCAGGCAGCTGTTTCAGTTTGATTCTTCTGCTTTTGATTTAAGTTTTTTCTTTCAAAAATGAAAATAAACTTATTTTTTGAGGTTGTGGATTAATTTTTTCAGCGGTATATGGCTGTTTCTTTCATGTAATTAGCAAGAGTCCATGAGCTAGTGACGTATGGGATATACATTCCTACCAGGAGGGGCAAAGTTTCCCAAACCTCAAAATGCCTATAAATACACCCCTCACCACACCCACAATTCAGTTTTACAAACTTTGCCTCCTATGGAGGTGGTGAAGTAAGTTTGTGCTAGATTCTACGTTGATATGCGCTCTGCAGCAAGTTGGAGCCCGGTTTTCCTCTCAGCGTGCAGTGAATGTCAGAGGGATGTGAGGAGAGTATTGCCTATTTGAATGCAGTGATCTCCTTCTACGGGGTCTATTTCATAGGTTCTCTGTTATCGGTCGTAGAGATTCATCTCTTACCTCCCTTTTCAGATCGACGATATACTCTTATTTATATACCATTACCTCTGCTGATTTTCGTTTCAGTACTGGTTTGGCTTTCTACAAACATGTAGATGAGTGTCCTGGGGTAAGTAAATCTTATTTTCTGTGACACTCTAAGCTATGGTTGGGCACTTTATTTATAAAGTTCTAAATATATGTATTCAAACATTTATTTGCCTTGACTCAGGATGTTCAACATTCCTTATTTTCAGACAGTCAGTTTCATATTTGGGATAATGCATTTGAATCAATCTTTTTATTACCTTAAAATTTGACTCTTTTTTCCCTGTGGGCTGTTAGGCTCGCGGGGGCTGAAAATGCTTCATTTTATTGCGTCATTCTTGGCGCGGACTTTTTTGGCGCAAAAAAATCTTTTCTGTTTCTGGCGTCATACGTGTCGCCGGAAGTTGCGTCATTTTTGACGTCCTTTTGCGCCAAAAATGCCGGCGTTCCGGATGTGGCGTCATTTTTGGCACCAAAAAGCATTTAGGCGCCAAATAATGTGGGCGTCTTATTTGGCGCTAAAAAATATGGGCATCGCTTTTGTCTCCACATTATTTCAGTCTCATTTTTTCTTTGCTTCTGGTTACTAGAAGCTTGTTTATTGGCATTTTTTCCCATTCCTGAAACTGTCATTTAAGGAATTTGTTCAATTTTGCTTTATATGTTGTTTTTTCTCTTACATATTGCAAGATGTCTCACGTTGCATCTGAGTCAGAAGATACTTCAGGAAAATCGCTGTCTAGTGCTGGAACTACCAAAGCTAAGTGTATCTGCTGTAAACTTTTGGTAGCTATTCCTCCGGCTGTTGTTTGTATTAATTGTCATGACAAACTTGTTAAAGCAGATAATATTTCCTTTAGTAATGTACCATTGCCTGTTGCAGTTCCTTCAACATCTAAGGTGCAGAATGTTCCTGATAACATAAGAGATTTTGTTTCTGAATCCATCAAGAAGGCTATGTCTGTTATTTCTCCTTCTAGTAAACATAAAAAATCTTTTAAAACTTCTCTCTCTACAGATGAATTTTTAAATGAACATCATCATTCTGATTCTGATGACTCTTCTGGTTCAGAGGATTCTGTCTCAGAGATTGATGCTGATAAATCTTCATATTTATTTAAAATGGAATTTATTCGTTCTTTACTTAAAGAAGTACTAATTGCTTTAGAAATAGAGGATTCTGGTCCTCTTGATACTAATTCTAAACGTTTAGATAAGGTATTTAAATCTCCTGTGGTTATTCCAGAAGTTTTTCCTGTTCCTAATGCTATTTCTGCAGTAATTTCCAAAGAATGGGATAAATTGGGTAATTCATTTACTCCTTCTAAACGTTTTAAGCATTTATATCCTGTGCCGTCTGACAGATTAGAATTTTGGGACAAAATCCCTAAAGTTGATGGGGCTATTTCTACCCTTGCTAAACGTACTACTATTCCTACGTCAGATGGTACTTCGTTTACGGATCCTCTAGATAGGAAAATTGAGTCCTTTCTAAGAAAAGCTTATCTGTGTTCAGGTAATCTTCTTAGACCTGCTATATCTTTGGCTGATGTTGCTGCAGCTTCAACTTTTTGGTTGGAAACTTTAGCGCAACAAGTAACACATCGTGATTCTCATGACATTATTATTCTTCTTCAGCATGCTAATAATTTTATCTGTGATGCCATTTTTGATATTATCAGAGTTGATGTCAGGTTTATGTCTCTAGCTATTTTAGCTAGAAGAGCTTTATGGCTTAAAACTTGGAATGCTGATATGGCTTCTAAATCAACTTTACTTTCTATTTCTTTCCAGGGTAACAAATTATTTGGTTCTCAGTTGGATTCCATCATTTCAACTGTTACTGGTGGGAAAGGAACTTTTTTACCACAGGATAAAAAATCTAAAGGTAAAAGCAGGGCTAATAATCGTTTTCGTTCCTTTCGTTTCAACAAAGAACAAAAGCCTGATCCTTCATCCTCAGGAGCAGTTTCAGTTTGGAAACCATCTCCAGTCTGGAATAAATCCAAGCCAGCTAGAAAGGCAAAGCCTGCTTCTAAGTCCACATGAAGGTGCGGCCCTCATTCCAGCTCAGCTGGTAGGGGGCAGGTTACGTTTTTTCAAGGAAATTTGGATCAATTCTGTTCACAATCTTTGGATTCAGAACATTGTTTCAGAAGGGTACAGAATTGGTTTCAAGATGAGACCTCCTGCAAAGAGATTTTTTCTTTCCCGTGTCCCAGTAAATCCAGTAAAAGCTCAAGCATTTCTGAAATGTGTTTCAGATCTAGAGTTGACTGGAGTAATTATGCCAGTTCCAGTTCAGGAACAGGGGATGGGGTTTTATTCAAATCTCTTCATTGTACCAAAGAAGGAGAATTCCTTCAGACCAGTTCTGGATCTAAAAATATTGAATCGTTATGTAAGGATACCAACGTTCAAAATGGTAACTGTAAGGACTATCTTGCCTTTTGTTCAGCAAGGGTCGGGAATTATATGTCCACAATAGATTTACAGGATGCATATCTGCATATTCCGATTCATCCAGATCATTATCAGTTCCTGAGATTCTCTTTTCTGGACAAGCATTACCAGTTTGTGGCTCTGCCGTTTGGCCTAGCTACAGCTCCAAGAATTTTTACAAAGGTTCTCGGTGCCCTTCTGTCTGTAATCAGAGAACAGGGTATTGTGGTATTTCCTTATTTGGACGATATCTTGGTACTTGCTCAGTCTTTACATTTAGCAGAATCTCGTACGAATCGACTTGTGTTGTTTCTTCAAGATCATGGTTGGAGGATCAATTTACCAAAAAGTTCTTTGATTCCTCAGACAAGGGTAACCTTTCTGGGTTTCCAGATGGATTCAGTGTCCATGACTCTGTCTTTAACAGACAAGAGACGTCTAAAATTGATTGCAGCTTGTCGAAACCTTCAGTCACAATCATTCCCTTCGGTAGCCTTATGCATGGAAATTCTAGGTCTTATGACTGCTGCATCGGACGCGATCCCCTTTGCTCGTTTTCACATGCGACCTCTTCAGCTCTGTATGCTGAAGCAATGGTGCAAGGATTACACGAAGATATCTCAAACAATATCTTTAAAACCGATTGTTCGACACTCTCTAACATGGTGGACAGATCACCATCGTTTAATTCAGGGGGCTTCTTTTGTGCTTCCGACCTGGACTGTAATTTCAACAGATGCAAGTCTCACGGGTTGGGGAGCTGTGTGGGGATCTCTGACGGCACAAGGAGTTTGGGAATCTCAGGAGGTGAGATTACCTATCAATATCTTGGAACTCCGTGCAATTTTCAGAGCTCTTCAGTTTTGGCCTCTTCTGAAGAGAGAATCGTTCATTTGTTTTCAGATAGACAATGTCACAACTGTGGCATACATCAATCATCAAGGAGGGACTCACAGTCCTCTGGCTATGAAAGAAGTATCTCGAATTTTGGTTTGGGCGGAATCCAGCTCCTGTCTAATCTCTGCGGTTCATATCCCAGGTGTAGACAATTGGGAAGCGGATTATCTCAGTCGCCAAACGTTGCATCCGGGCGAATGGTCTCTTCACCCAGAGGTATTTCTTCAGATTGTTCAAATGTGGGAACTTCCAGAAATAGATCTGATGGCGTCCCATCTAAACAAGAAACTTCCCAGGTATCTGTCCAGATCCCGGGATCCTCAGGCGGAGGCAGTGGATGCATTATCAGTTCCTTGGAAGTATCATCCTGCCTATATCTTTCCGCCTCTAGTTCTTCTTCCAAGAGTAATCTCCAAGATTCTGAAGGAATGCTCGTTTGTTCTGCTGGTAGCTCCGGCATGGCCTCACAGGTTTTGGTATGCGGATCTTGTCCGGATGGCCTCTTGCCAACCGTGGACTCTTCCGTTAAGACCAGACCTTCTGTCACAAGGTCCTTTTTTCCATCAGGATCTGAAATCCTTAAATTTAAAGGTATGGAGATTGAACGCTTGATTCTTGGTCAAAGAGGTTTCTCTGACTCTGTGATTAATACTATGTTACAGGCTCGTAAATCTGTATCTCGAGAGATATATTATAGAGTCTGGAAGACTTATATTTCTTGGTGTCTTTCTCATCATTTTTCTTGGCATTCTTTTAGAATACCGAGAATTTTACAGTTTCTTCAGGATGGTTTAGATAAGGGTTTGTCCGCAAGTTCTTTGAAAGGACAAATCTCTGCTCTTTCTGTTCTTTTTCACAGAAAGATTGCTATTCTTCCTGATATTCATTGTTTTGTACAAGCTTTGGTTCGTATAAAACCTGTCATTAAGTCAATTTCTCCTCCTTGGAGTTTGAATTTGGTTCTGGGAGCTCTTCAAGCTCCTCCGTTTGAACCTATGCATTCATTGGACATTAAATTACTTTCTTGGAAAGTTTTGTTCCTTTTGGCCATCTCTTCTGCCAGAAGAGTTTCTGAATTATCTGCTCTTTCTTGTGAGTCTCCTTTTCTGATTTTTCATCAGGATAAGGCGGTGTTGCGAACTTCTTTTGAATTTTTACCTAAAGTTGTGAATTCCAACAACATTAGTAGAGAAATTGTGGTTCCTTCATTATGTCCTAATCCTAAGAATTCTAAGGAGAAATCGTTGCATTCTTTGGATGTTGTTAGAGCTTTGAAATATTATGTTGAAGCTACGAAATCTTTCCGTAAGACTTCTAGTCTATTTGTTATCTTTTCCGGTTCTAGAAAAGGCCAGAAAGCTTCTGCCATTTCTTTGGCATCTTGGTTGAAATCTTTAATTCATCTTGCCTATGTTGAGTCGGGTAAAACTCCGCCTCAGAGAATTACAGCTCATTCTACTAGGTCAGTTTCTACTTCCTGGGCGTTTAGGAATGAAGCTTCGGTTGACCAGATCTGCAAAGCAGCAACTTGGTCCTCTTTGCATACTTTTACTAAATTCTACCATTTTGATGTATTTTCTTCTTCTGAAGCAGTTTTTGGTAGAAAAGTACTTCAGGCAGCGGTTTCAGTTTGAATCTTCTGCTTATGTTTTTCGTTAAACTTTATTTTGGGTGTGGATTATTTTCAGCAGGAATTGGCTGTCTTTATTTTATCCCTCCCTCTCTAGTGACTCTTGTGTGGAAAGATCCACATCTTGGGTAGTCATTATCCCATACGTCACTAGCTCATGGACTCTTGCTAATTACATGAAAGAAAACATAATTTATGTAAGAACTTACCTGATAAATTCATTTCTTTCATATTAGCAAGAGTCCATGAGGCCCGCCCTTTTTTTGTGGTGGTTATGATTTTGTATAAAGCACAATTATTCCAATTCCTTATTTTATATGCTTTCGCACTTTTTTATCACCCCACTTCTTGGCTATTCGTTAAACTGAATTGTGGGTGTGGTGAGGGGTGTATTTATAGGCATTTTGAGGTTTGGGAAACTTTGCCCCTCCTGGTAGGAATGTATATCCCATACGTCACTAGCTCATGGACTCTTGCTAATATGAAAGAAATGAATTTATCAGGTAAGTTCTTACATAAATTATGTTTTCTTGGTGTCTTTCTCATCATTTTTCTTGGCATTCTTTTAGAATTCCGAGAATTTTACAGTTTCTTCAGGATGGTTTAGATAAAGGTTTATCCGCAAGTTCTTTGAAAGGACAAATCTCTGCTCTTTCTGTTCTTTTTCACAGAAAGATTGCTAATCTTCCTGATATTCATTGTTTTGTACAAGCTTTGGTTCGTATAAAACCTGTCATTAAGTCAATTTCTCCTCCTTGGAGTTTGAATTTGGTTCTGGGGGCTCTTCAAGCTCCTCCGTTTGAACCTATGCATTCATTGGACATTAAATTACTTTCTTGGAAAGTTTTGTTCCTTTTGGCAATCTCTTCTGCTAGAAGAGTTTCTGAATTATCTGCTCTTACTTGTGAGTCTCCTTTTCTGATTTTTCATCAGGATAAGGCAGTGTTGCGAACTTCTTTTGAATTTTTACCTAAAGTTGTGAATTCCAACAACATTAGTAGAGAAATTGTGGTTCCTTCATTATGTCCTAATCCTAAGAATTCTAAGGAGAAATCGTTACATTCTTTGGATGTTGTTAGAGCTTTGAAATATTATGTTGAAGCTACTAAGTCTTTCCGAAAGACTTCTAGTTTATTTGTTATCTTTTCCGGTTCTAGAAAAGGCCAGAAAGTTTCTGCCATTTCTTTGGCATCTTGGTTGAAATCTTTAATTCATGTTGCCTATGTTGAGTCGGGTAAAACTCCGCCTCAAAGGATTACAGCTCATTCTACTAGGTCAGTTTCTACTTCCTGGGCGTTTAGGAATGAAGCTTCGATTGATCAGATTTGCAAAGCAGCAACTTGGTCCTCTTTGCATACTTTTACTAAATTCTACCATTTTGATGTATTTTCTTCTTCTGAAGCAGTTTTTGGTAGAAAAGTACTTCAGGCAGCGGTTTCAGTTTGAATCTTCTGCTTATGTTTTTCATTAAACTTTATTTTGGGTGTGGATTATTTTCAGCAGGAATTGGCTGTCTTTATTTTATCCCTCCCTCTCTAGTGACTCTTGCGTGGAAAGATCCACATCTTGGGTAATCATTATCCCATACGTCACTAGCTCATGGACTCTTGCTAATTACATGAAAGAAAACATAATTTATGTAAGAACTTACCTGATAAATTCATTTCTTTCATATTAGCAAGAGTCCATGAGGCCCGCCCTTTTTTTGTGGTGGTTATGATTTTTGTATAAAGCACAATTATTCCAATTCCTTATTTTATATGCTTTCGCACTTTTTTATCACCCCACTTCTTGGCTATTCGTTAAACTGAATTGTGGGTGTGGTGAGGGGTGTATTTATAGGCATTTTGAGGTTTGGGAAACTTTGCCCCTCCTGGTAGGAATGTATATCCCATACGTCACTAGCTCATGGACTCTTGCTAATATGAAAGAAATGAATTTATCAGGTAAGTTCTTACATAAATTATGTTTTTTATTTTATTCCCTCCCTCTCTAGTGACTCTTGAGTGGAAGACTCCACATCTTGGGTATTGATATCCCATATGTTACTAGCTCATGGACTCTTGCCAATTACATGAAAGAAAACATAATTTATGTAAGAACTTACCTGATAAATTCATTTCTTTCATATTGGCAAGAGTCCATGAGGCCCACCCTTTTTATGGTGGTTATGATTTTTTTGTATAAAGCACAATTATTTCCAAATTTCCTTTGTTGATGCTTTCTACTCCTTTCTTTATCACCCCACTGCTTGGCTATTCGTTAAACTGAATTGTGGGTGTGGTGAGGGGTGTATTTATAGGCATTTTGAGGTTTGGGAAACTTTGCCCCTCCTGGTAGGATTGTATATCCCATATGTCACTAGCTCATGGACTCTTGCCAATATGAAAGAAATTAATTTATCAGGTAAGTTCTTACATAAATTATGTTTTTTTTATTGTCATTACTCAGCTTCACCTGTTCATTGGGAAATCTAACTTCTATAACAAACTTGGACAGAAGTCATTTAAATGTACTACATGGAAATCATAATTATTAAACCTTTAAAATTTACTTCTATTAAATGTATTTCTTTTGATACCTTGCTGAAACAGCTCCCACAGCTCCTTTTCATGGGTGCATACTGTTGTTGACTTCTTGGTATACTTTGAATTTCTCTTCATTAAAGCATACTGGCTTCAGGAGCGTGCACTATATAAGAGCATTTCTGACTATCTGTAACAATGCTACACAACTCAAGATATGCTACTGAGTCTACTTCAGAGTGCTCTAATGGGAGGTTTCTGCAAAAGATTCTAAGAGAATAGGTACATTTGATACATTGATAAGCTATTTTTTATTTTTATTTTAAATGTGCACACACCAAATAAACCACAAACATTTCATTTTAAATTCTATGTTTCTTTAAGGCAATGTAGTATGCTGATTTAAAATAACACATTTGGTTATTAAGCCTCTAAATTACAATAGATCATTAACAAAGTGTATAATATGGAACCTCAGGCAGTCATGGAATTTACCCCCAACCCTATCTGTTTCAGCCTTTGTCAAGATATCAGATTTTCTAAAAACATTGCACTGGCTCTGTCCACTCCCTGGCATCAGTATCTTGTAGAAAAAGTAATCCAGTGTCCTTCTTTTGAGCCTGTGCATTGCACTTGACTGAAACCTGCACCAGCACTGAACACTAATTACACAACTTGCCTATTCTGTGCAGTCGGATCATTTGTTATGATCCGAATGCAGAAGAAATTGGCCATTTGTGGCAATCGTCTCTCTTTTTGCAGCCACATTTATTCTTGTGAAAGTGAAATGCACTAAGATCTGTGCAAATCCGGACCCTAGTGTGTTTCACTTTTACAAGAATAAATGTGGCTCCAAAAAAGAGCCAAGTGCTGCAAGCGGCCACCTTCTTCTGGATTCGGAGCATAATGAATGATCCCAATGCACAGGCCTACTAGATTTTGGATAAACTTCAAAAAGATCAGCTAGCATTTGCTAGTTTTTCATCCGGTTTCATATAATCCATGCCTAGGCAATTTATAACTAGTTATTACACTATGTTTAATAGTATTATGCAACCCCCACATTTCCCCAAACCCCAACAAGCAAGAGCTTCATGATATTGTAACCTGAATATTAATGGTTCAATCAAAATGGCTAAACACAAATGTAAAAGGATAAAGAATATATACACACCAGGGTGCAGGTATTTGTATATCCATACAGCAAATGAAGTATACCACAAGAAGCACCTTAATTCCAAAAATGTACCCATTCAGATAGTGCTGAATCACTGCAGAAGAAGGCACTGAGGTAGACCGGTAAGGTGTAGATCTAGTATATGTGCTAACTGTTATAACTGCTGGTTAAAAGGACAGTCTACACCAGAATTTGTATTGTTTAAAAATATAAATAATCCCTTTGTTACTCAGTCCCCAGTTTTGCATAACTTACAAAGTTATATTAATATATGTTTTACCTCTGTGATTGCCTTGTATCTAAGCTTCTGCAGACTGCCCCTTATCTCAATGCTTTTGACAGACATGCAGTTTAGCCAATCAGTGCAGACTCCTAAATAACTCCACGGGAGTGAGCACAATGTTATCTATATGATACACATGAACTAGTACTGTCCAACTATGAAAAACTTTCAAAATGCTCTGAGCTAAGAGGCGGTTTTCAACGATTTAGAAATCAGTTTGAGCCTACCTAGGTTTAGCTTTTCAAAAATAACACCAAGGGAACAAAGCAAATTTAATGATAAAAGTTAATTGGACAGTTGTTTAAAACTGCATTCCCTATCTGAATCATGAATGTTTCATTTTGACTAGACTGTCCCTTTAAGTTTGCTCGGTGCAAGGGATAGGGATTGTTGTCTCTACAGGGGATTACAACCCTTTATTGGAAAAGCTTTATAATGATATGGTGCGTTATTTAAGGTGCAAAAATATTGTGCTTTATGTGACTTGGCTAATTAATCAGAACTCCTATCTGGAGGTAATACTATAGAGAATTTTTGGGATTCCTTGATAATCGCAGTTCGTGCACAGACTGGGACTAACCTGGAAATCCAAGGTTTTCAATGTTACCTTACTAGTGGAACTTTTATGTTGCCAATAGGAAGTTTTAAGATTGAGGATATTTTTTATATATTAGTATTGTGTCAAGGACAGCTGTCTCTCTGCCTGTGTTAATTATATTTTGTGTGTGTATGTATATATATATATATATATATATATATACACACACAGGTGGCCCTCGTTTTACAACGGTTCAATTTACACCGTTTCAGAATAACAACTGCTATTGAAAAGCATTGAGAAGCAGTGCATTTATTAAAATAGCCAGTAGGTGGAGCTGTCCGCTTGTGTTGCAGCAAAGCCAAGCAAGCTGAAATTAATCAGTTTAACCAGACCTGAGCTATCGAGCAGATTTCAAAGGAACAAGATCTTCCTGTCTATAAATCAGTCTAGACTGGAATGCATAGATAGAACTGTTTACAGAAAAATGCAAGTGAAGTCTGTGTTGTGTGATTATTTTATTAGGTATATAATGCTGTTTAGCAAATGTTTTTGTTCACTTAGTTTAATTATATATTCTGTGTTGTGTGATTATTTTATTAGGTTTATAATGCTGTTTAGCATTTAAAGTCTACATTTCAAAGCTTTAAAAATAATGAATTAGGTGTTACTTATGACAATTTCGAGAGGGTCCTGGAACCTATCTCCCTCACTTCCCATTGACTTACATTATAAACTGGGTTTCAATTTACAACGTTTTCGATTTACAACCATTCCTTCTGGAACCTAACCCCGGCGTAAACTGAGGGCTACCTGTATATATATATATATATATATATATATACACCAAAATAACTAGATCATTGCATACCTTTTTTTTATTGGACTAACTTTACATTTATAAGTAGAAATGTCTGAAGCAATGCTGACCAATTCAATGGAATCTACAGATTTTATATTGAAACACAGAATGGCTAAAAGGACAAAGTGTTACATAGATCTGAGAGGAGGGGTGTCGTAAAAATCCTGAGGGGGGCTTAGGTGACAGAGGCAGACAGTGTCCAGTGTAGGAGAACAGACAGGGGAGATATATAGTTTTACATAGAGCATATACTGACATAGTTATATATCAACATTGAACCAATGTGTATAAAGATGTGAAATTATCTATACAGGAGAATATAAATCAGTCTAGGAAGGACGAACAAAAGAGGCCCCTAACCACCATGTCAGAGAGAGTTGAGTGTTGGGATCTAAGAATATCAATTGTGATATCCGAGTATAATCCCTGCACCATTAATTCAGCATGCAAAGCTGCAGAGGTCTCATATGAAAGAGCAAAGGGGATTGCGTCCGATGCTGCAGTCATGAGAACTAAAACTTCCATGCACATAGCCACTGAAGGGAATGATCAAGACTGAAGGTTTGAACAGGTTGAAACCAACTTCAAACGTCTCTTGTCTGTTAAAGACAGAGTCATGGACACTGAATCTATCTGGAAACCTAAAAAGGTGACCCTTGTCTGAGGAATCAAACTCTTTGGTAAATTGATCCTCCAACCATGTCTTCGAAGAAACAACACAAGTTGATTTGTGTGAGATTCTGCTAAATGAAAAGATTGAGCTAGTACCAAGATATCGTCCAAATGAGGAAATACTGCAATACCCTGCTCTCTGATTACAGATTGAAGGGCACCAAGAACCTTCGAAAAGATTCTTGGAGTTGTTGATAGGCTAAATGGAAGAGCAACAAATTGGTAATGCTAGTCTAGAAAAGAGAATCTTAGAAACCGATAGTGGTCTGGAATCGGAATGTGAAGATATGCATCCTGTAAGTCTATTGAAGACATGTAATGACCTTGCTGAACGAAAGGCAGAATAGTTCTTAAAGTCACCATCTTGAAAGTTGGGACCCTTACAAATTGATTCAAAAACTTCAGATCCAGAACAGGTCTGAATAAATTTTCCTTCTTCGGGACAATGAATAGATTTGAATAAAAACCCAGACCCTGTTCCAGAAGTGGAACTGGTACAATTACTCCTGAAAGCTCCAGATCTGAAACACACTTCAGAAAGGCCTGAGCTTTCACAGGATTTGTTGGAACGTGAGAAAGAAAAAATCTTCTCACAGGAGGTCTTATTCTGAAACCTAGTACGGGGAGATGAGCTGCGGACTGTTGTTAACTAACAGTTATCGATCTCGCTGCTCTTCGGCTTTTTCACAGCTTTATTGGTACCCTGTCACTAAACACCCACACTATATTATACTGTTTACCCCCTATACCGCCGCTCCCGGAGCCCACCGCAACTCTACTAAATGTATTAACCCCTAAACCGTCACTCACGGACCCCGCCGCAACTAAATAAAATGTTTAACCCCTAAACCGCCACTCACAGAGCACACCTCCACCTACATTATACTTATTAACCCCTAATCTGCCGCCCCTACACTATATTTATTAACCCCTAATCTGCCACCCCCTACACCGCCGCCACCTACATTATACTTATTAACCCCTAATCTGCCGCCCCTACACCGCTGCCACCTACATTATACTTATTAACCCCTAATCTGCCGCCCCCTACATTATACTTATTAACCCCTAATCTGCCCCCCTACACCGCCACCTACATTATATTTATTAACCCCTAATCTGCCCTCCCCTACACCGCCACCACTATATTAAATTTATTAACCCCTAAACCTAAGTCTAACCCTAACACCCACTAACTTAAATATAATTTAAATAAATATTCCTGTCATTAAATAAATTATTCCTCTTTAAAACTAAATACTTACCTATAAAATAAACCCTAAGCTAGCTACAATATAACTAATAGTTACATTGTAGCTAGCTTAGGGTTTATTTTTATTTTACAGGCAAGTTTGTATTTATTTTAACTAGGTACAATAGTTATTAAATAGTTATTGACTATTTAATAACTTCCTAGTTAAAATAAATACAAATATACCTGTAAAATAAAACCTAACCTAAGTTACAATTACACCTAACACTACATTATAATTAAATAAATTCCCTAAAATAAATACAATTAAATAAAATTATTTTTATCTATCAAGCAGTCAACAATCAGCCAATAGAATGCGAGCTCAATCCTATTGGCTGATTGGATCAGCCAATAGCATTGAACTTAAATCCTATTGGCTGATTGCATCAGCCAATAGGATTTTTTCTACCTTAATTCCGATTGGCTGATAGAATTCTATCAGCCAATCGGAATTGAAGGGACGCCATCTTGGATGACGTCACTTAAAGGTACCTTCATTCAACAAGAAGACGTCGTCAGAAGAGGATGCTCCACGTCGGATGTCTTGAAGATGGACTCGCTCTGCGCCGGATGGATGAAGATAGAAGATGCCGTCTGGATAAAGACTTCTGCCCATCTGGAGGACCACTTCTGCTTGATTCGTTGAGGACTTCGGCCCGGTTGGGTGAAGACTTCTCATGATAAGGTGATCTTCAAGGGGTTAGTGTTAGGTTTTTTTAAGGGGGTATTGGGTTGGTTTGAGAGTAGGGTTGGTTGTGTGGGTGGTGGGTTTTAATGTTGGGGGGGTTGTAATTTTTTTTTACAGGTAAAAGAGCTGATTACTTTGGGGCAATGTCCTGCAAAAGGCCCTTTTAAGGACTATTTGTAATTTAGTGTAGGGTAGGGTTTTTTTTATTTTGGGGGGGCTTTTTTATTTTTTTAGGGGGATTAGATTAGGTGTAATTAGTTTAAAAATCTTATAATTTGTTTATTATTTTCTATAATTTAATGTTTTGTTTTTTTTGTACTTTAGATAATTTTATTTAATTGTATTAGTTATATTGTAGCTAGCTTAGGGTTTATTTTATAGGTAAGTATTTAGTTTTAAATAGGAATAATTTATTTAATGATAGCAATATTTATTTAGATTTATTTAAATTATATTTAAGTTAGTGGGTGTTAGGGTTAGACTTAGGTTTAGGGGTTAATACATTTAATATAGTGGCGGCGGTGTAGGGGGCGGCAGATTAGGGGTTATTAAGTATAATAAAGGTGGCGGTGGTGTAGGGGGGGCAGATTAGGGGTGTTTAGACTCGGGGTACATGTTAGGTGTAAACGTTACCATTGGAATCAATGGAATATCGGGCAGCAGCAAACATGTTTTCGCTGCTTTTAGACACCCATTGATTCCTATGGTATCTGCCGCCTCCAGGGCGGCGGATTGAAAACCAGGTACACTGGGCCAGAATAGTGGCGAGCGTACCTGGTAGAAATTTGATAACTAGCAAAAGTAGTCAGATTGTGCGGAATTTGCATTCGGAACATCTGTAATGATGTAAGCATCGATCTGAGTCCGGCGGATCGTATGTTACGTCACAAAATTCTACTTTTGCCGGTCTGTAGGGTTTGATAACTAAGGGGAATCAGGCTCGCCACAAATACGCTGCGGAATTCCAGCGTATTTGCGGTTGACGGCTTGATAAGTAGATGCCCATGTCAGCATTCCATGATTTGAGCCATAAAGCTCTGCTAGCTAAAATAGCCAAAGACATAGATTTAACATCAATCTTGATGATATCAAAAATATCATCACAGATAAAATGATTAGCAAACGAACAATGCTATGCAAATCAGAGTCTTTTCCCCGTTGTGCTAAGCTATCCAACCAAAAGGTTGATGCAGCTGCAATATCAGCCATAGAAATGGCAGGTCTGAGAATATAGCCAGCATGTAAATAAGCTTTCCTTAGATAAGATTCAATTTTCCTATCTAAATGATCCTTAAAAGAAGTACTCTCTTCCATAGGAATAGTAGTATGTTTAGCAAGAGTAGAAATAGCCCCATCAACCTTAAAGACTTTTTCCCAAAACTCTAATTTAGCCACTGGCAAAGGATACAACTTTTTAAACCTTGAAGAAGGAAAAAAAGAAGTACCAGTCTTAAACCATTCCTTAGCAATCACATCAGAAATAGCATCAGGAACAGGAAAACCCTCAGGAGTAGTCACAGGAGGTTTATAGAGAGAATTTAAACATTTACTGGATTTTTTATCAAGAGGACCAGACTCCTCAATATCCAAAGTTATCAACACTTCTTTTAACAAGGAACGAATATACTTGATCTTAAAAAGATAAGATGATTTATCATTGTCAATGTCTGAAGTAGAATCTTCTGAGTCAGAGAGATCCTCATCAGAGGTGGATATATCAGTATGTTGTTGGTCATTACAAATTTCATCAGAAGTATGAGAAGTTTTAAAAGACCTTTTACATTTATTTGAAGGTGGAATAGCAGACATAGCCTTCTGTATCGCATCAGCATTATCATTTTTCATATCAACAGGGATATCATGTACTTTAGATGTTGAGGGAACAACAGATACTGTACTAGTACTAATAGAAACCTTTTCTGCATGCAAAAGCTTATCATGACAACTGTTACATACTACAGCTAGAGATATAATCTCCACTAGTTTACAACAGATACACTTACCTTTGGTAGAGCTGTGTTCATGCAGCATGGTTCCTACAGCAGCTTCTGAGACAGGATCAGATTGAGACATCTTGTAAAATGTAAAAGAAAAAAATAACATTTAAACAAAAATATCTTATTTCCACATATAGCAGTTTCAGGAATGGGAAAAATTGCAAATGCTAAAATTGACAAAAAAGCAAATAGCATAGCCATCTGAGCATAAAGAAGGCAAGGAGCATATAGGAAGTGGGGTAAAATAAAACTAAATTTTTTGGTGCCAAGTATGAAGCACAACGCTAAAGGAAGTATATACATTTTTTGGCACCAACAAACATCCGGAAATGACGCAACTCGCATCATAACACAACTTCGCACCAAACAACCTGGCGTCAACTAAGTCACAGGAAATTATGAACTTGCATCATCATAGACGCACATAAACGCAAAAAATTCTTGTCAAGAATGACGCAATAAATAAAAGCATTTTGCGCCCTCGCAAGCCTAATTTGCCTGCAATTTTTTAAAAAGAAAAACAAGTCAAAATTGAAAAAAAGACTATACCCCAGGTAAGACAAAAACTTCCTAAAATATGATTCCCATATTGAAACTGCCAGACTGCAAAGGGAAATACACATAGACCTGACTCATGGCAAATATAAGTAAATACTTATATTTAGAACTTTATATAAATACATAAAGCGCCAGCCATAGCTGAGAGTGTCTTAAAATAATGATACATACTTACCGAAAGACACCCATCCACATATATCAGATAGCCAAACCAGTACTGAAAACGATCAGCAGAGGTAATGGTCTAAGAGTATATCTTTGATCTGAAAAGGGATGTAGGAGATTAATCCCTACGACCGATAACAGAGAATCCCTGAAAAGATTTCACCGAGGGTAACCATAAAAAAATCAATAGGTGATACTCTCTTCACATCCCTCTGACAAACACTGAACTCTGAGAGGAATTGGGCTTCAGAATGCTTAGAAGCGCTTATCATAGAAGAAAACAAAAAAATCAAGCACAAACTTACTTTGTGAGTTTGTAAAATTGAATTGTGGGTGTGGTGAGGGGTGTATTTATAAGCATTTTGAGGTTTGGGAAACTTTGCCCCGCCTGGTAGGATTGTATATCCCATACGTCACTAGCTCATGGACTCTTGCCAATTACATAAGAGTGAATATATTTGGCTTTATTATGAGACCTCTATTATTTTGACAGTGTTTGATGATAAATAGTTCTGTGGATGTCTTAGGGCCTGATGATATTATCTAAGGAGTCTCATCAGTACTGTGAAGTTTCGAAAGGCTCATTTTAGCTTGAGAGCATTTTTTGAGCTATGCAGAATTCCAGATGTGATGGAGAGACACATACATTACAATATAATGCTCAAATAATTATCCCAACAATGTTGCATCATTTCAGCCAGTTTTTAATCATCAAGCCTTTAAACTTAGTTTAGAAGTAAGGATGTGGTGAAGGGAAGTTAAAGGACCACTCAATGCAGTAGAATTGTATAATTAACAAGTGCATAATAGAAATACAATGATTTAACACCTCTGAATTTCAAATAAACAGTCAATTTTTTTTCTGTCAAATTTATTTTTTCTCCCATTGTCCGGCTCCCTGTATCATGTGATAGACATCAGCCAATCATCATAGACTAGTATACGTATACCCTGTGAGCTTGTGTACATGCTCAGTAGGATCTTGTTCTCTAGAGAGTGTGTATATAACAAGATTGTGCAAACTTTGATAATGGAAATAAATTGGAAAGTGTCTTAAAACTGCAAGCTCTATCTGAATCATAAAAGTTTACTTTGACTTCATTGTCCCTTAAAGATTAAGTTGAAAATACAACGAATAGGCACACCTATGTAATTCTATTTTTTTTTTAAAAGAAAAAACAAATAAAGTAGAAATGGCGGAACATCAAAAATAAAAATATTTATTAAGGCATGTTTTGTAGTAGCGTTCAAATACAATTCACATTTTCATTCACACCTGAAAAAAAAAATGAAAAAAAAAATGAAAAAAACTTACAATGCAAGCAGAAAATAGATATTTTTTAGACTTTATTTTTTAAAGAAGATGCTTATATTTTTTAGTGGGATTGGGCAGTACTGCAATTCTATATTTCAGCTCACAGTTCAGTGTGTTTGTATAAAACTAAAAATTAGTTGCTAAAAACAAATATTTCAGAATGTCACAGTTACTTGTGTATGTTTTGTAGTGGACATCTTTCATATTAATGAAAACTGCTTGAAAATCTAATTACTTCTTTAACCACGACTATCTTGACATTTTGCTCTAGTGTCATTAACACACTTAGGCCACTTTTCTATTGCTGTTGAAAACAGTGTTAAGTTGTGATAACACATAACATCTCCATTATTATTATTATCAGGTGTTTGTAGAGCGCCAACAGGTTCCATAGACGTTAATGGAGATACTTGTTACCACCTGTTTACAACAGCAATGGAAACTAGGCCTCTGTCTCTTGCCTCCCCTAACCTGTTATATACTACTGCCTCTAGCTAAACTCTCTTTGTCTTGGTCCCATAAACAGGGACCCTAAGTTTCAGCTGAGTTCCCCTATTCATGCCTAACAAAAGAAACCAGATGTTAGAGGTTTACCCTAAAATGGCAACAGACAATACGATATTACACTAATCTTATCTGCATATCATCTTTAAATGGTCATCTTTAACAAAATAGCTAAAACAATTAAAGAAGCTAAAGAACATCTGTTCATTTGGACTGTTATGGATGTGGGTAGCTAAAATTCAACACAGCGCCAGTTACCTTGTTTATCAAATTCAAGATATCTGCAGACACCCTGTTCAACAACTGTTCCTTTGATTCTGTTCCATCCAATTGTTCTGGAAATAAATAAATATAAACATAATGTAATATAACTGAACCAAATGCATTCAGTACTTAGATTTCCACATTCACCATAGAAAGTAAACAAAATTGTGTACCTACCAACATTCACATTTAGTGCTTCCATTTTATTCTTATGTTTAATGTACATTGGCCACACATGACCATCAAAAAGTCCCGGTGGATCTGGGATAGTGTAGTTTCTGGAGCTGTTAAACAGAATATATAGTCAGGATAGAAACATTATTTCAAGTTGTTTGTGTATAATTTGTACAGTACAGCACCTAGGAATCCCACTGGAAATCAGGCTAGAATATGGGGACTTTTTTCTGACTAAAACAGATGACTTAATAAGGTTCAGTTTATTTGGTTAAACCACATTGAGAGACATTTGCTAAGAAATAATAATAGATTTATGCAAATAAAATAAAATAAATGTAAGTGTGACCAGATCACCCTCCACACACACAAATTCTCTGTATAGTGGATTGGAGGTTCAGCTAAACCAAACGGCAAAAATACCATGCAAAAGTATTCTGCAAAGCACAAATGTAATGCTGTCAATTTTTAAAGAAACATGGAAGTGAAACACTAAATTTTTGGCATAATATGTTTGTTTTTATTTTAAATAAAACATTAGCTTCCATGCTGCCTGTAGTCCAGTGTCATCATTCAACATTTTTAAGGAGTGACAATAGAGTCTGATTGGCTGCATCACTTGAACCTATAGAGCCTGAGATTGGACGGAAGTGCTAAAGCACAATAATGGAGCACTTCAGTCATCATCAGGAATGTTTTGTGCTTTTGACTACAGTGAACGGTACATGCACGGTAGCACCTTCCTCAATCCCTTGAGAATAAAAAATCTTGCAAGTTAGCTCATATACTACATACTGGTCCAGGTGGTTTCATCTCTGCCTAAATGTGATAGTAGCAAACAAGTAAATATTAAAGGGCCACTGTAAGTAAATATTTTCTATGCCTGTTACTAACAAACTACTCCAAATACACTTTTTATCAATAGCATTTAATTAACATATCTACCTGGCGTTAGCTGCAAAAAGGTGAGCATAGAGCAGAATTTAGCTCCACATCTCACCTCAATACCAGCGTTGCTTACGGTAGCGGTAAGCTGGCTAAACGTGCTCGTGCACGATTTCCCCATAGGAAACAATGGGGCTGAGCTGGCTGGAAAAAAACCTAACACCTGCAAAAAAGCAGCGTCCAGCTTCTAACGCAGCCCCATTGTTTCCTATGGGAAAATAAAAAATATGTCTACACCTAACACCCTAACATGAACCCCGAGTCTAAACACCCCTAATCTTACACTTATTAAACCCTAATCTGCCGCCCCCGCTATCGCTGACACCTACATTATATTATTAACCCCTAACCTGCCGCTCCGGACACCGCCACCACCTACATTATCCCTATGAACCCCTAATCTACTGCCCCCAACATCGCCGCCACCTACATTATACTTATAAACCCCTAATCTGCCGCCCCCAACGTCGCCGCCACCTACCTACAATTATTAACCCCTAATCTGCTGACCGGACATCGCCGCCACTTTAATAAATGTATTAACCCCTAAACCGCCGCACTCCCGCCTCGCAAACACTAGTTAAATTTTATTAACCCCTAATCTGCCACCCCCAACGTCGCCAACACCTACCTACATTTATTAACCCCTAATCTTCCGACCCCAACGTCGCCGCTACTATAATAAATTTATTAACCCCTAAACCTAAGTCTAACCCTAAGTCTAACCCCCCCTAACTTAAATATAATTTAAATTAAACGAAATACATTTAACATAATTAAATAAATTAATCCTATTTAAAACTAAATACTTACCTATAAAATAAACCCTAAGATAGCTACAATATAACTAATAGTTACATTGTAGATAGCTTAGGATTTATATTTATTTTACAGGCAACTTTGTATTTATTTTAACTAGGTAGAATAGTTTTTAAATAGTTATAAACAATTTAATAACTACCTAGCTAAAATAAGTACAAAATTACCTGTAAAATAAATCCTAACCTAAGTTACAATTACATCTAACACTACACTATCATTAAATAAATTACCTAAACAACCTACAATTAATTACAATTAAATTCAATAAACTAAATTACGAAAAAAAAAAACACTAAATTACAGAAAATAAAAAAGAATTACAAGAATTTTAAACTAATTACACCTAATCTAATCCCCCTAATAAAATAAAAAAGCCCCCAAAATAATAAAAATTTCCCTACCCTATACTAAATTACAAATAGCCCTTAAAAGGGCCTTTTGCGGGGCATTGCCCCAAAGTAATCAGCTCTTTTACCTGTAAAATAAAAATACAATGCCCCCCCAACATTAAAACCCACCACCCACACACCCCTACTCTAAAACCCACCCAATCCCCCCTTAAAAATATCTAACACTAATCCCCTGAAGATCAACCTACCTTGAGCCGTCTTCACCCAGCCGTGCACAAGTGGTCCTGCATACGGCAGAAGTCTTCATCCAATCGGGGCAGAAGAGGTCCTCCAGACAGCAGAAGGCTTCATCCAAGCGGCATCTTCTATCTTCATCCTTCCGGAGCGGAGCCATCTTCAATCCAGCCGACGCAAAGCCATCCTCTTCAAACGACGTCCTAATGAAGAATGAAGGTTCCTTTAAATGACATCATCCAAGATGGCATCCCTTGAATTCCGATTGGCTGATAGGATTCTATCAGCCAATCGGAATTAAGGTAGGAAAAATCCTATTGGCTGATGCAATCAGCCAATAGGATTGAACTGGCATTCTATTGGCTGTTCCAATCAGCCAATCGGAATTCAAGGGATGCCATCTTGGATGACGTCATTTAAAGGAACCTTCATTCTTCGTTAGGACTCGTTTGAAGAGGATGGCTCTGCGTCGGCTGGATTGAAGATGGCTCCGCTCCGGAAGGATGGAGATAGAAGATGCTGCTTGGATGAAGCCTTCTGCCGTCTGGAGGACCTCTTCTGTCCCGATCGGATGAAGACTTCTGCCGTATGGAGGACCACTTGTGCCCGGCTGGGTGAAGACGGCTCAAGGTAGGGTGATCTTCAGGGGGTTAGTGTTAGATTTTTTTAAGGGGGGATTGGGTGGGTTTTAGAGTAGGGGTGTGTGGGTGGTGGGTTTTAATGTTGGGGGGTATTGTATTTTTCTTTTACAGGTAAAAGAGCTGATTACTTTGGGGCAATGCCCCGCAAAAGGCCCTTTTAAGGGCTATTTATAATTTAGTATAGGGTAGGGAAATTTTATTATTTTAGGGGGCGTTTTTATTTTATTAGGGGGATTAGATTAGGTGTAATTAGTTTAAAATTCTTGTAATTCTTTTTTTATTTTCTGTAATTTAGTGTGTTTTTTTTTCTCGTAATTTAGTTTATTGAATTTAATTGTAATTAATTGTAGGTAGTTTAGGTAATTTATTTAATGATAGTGTAGTGTTAGGTGTAATTGTAATTTAGGTTAGGATTTATTTTACAGGTAATTTTGTACTTATTTTAGCTAGGTAGTTATTAAATAGTTAATAACTATTTAATAACTATTCTACCTAGTTAAAATAAATACAAAGTTGCCTGTAAAATAAATATAAATCCTAAGCTAGCTACAATGTAACTATTAGTTATATTGTAGCTAGCTTAGGATTTATTTTATAGGTAAGTATTTAGTTTTAAATAGGATTAATTTATTTAATTATGTTAAATGTATTTCGTTTAATTTAAATTATATTTAAGTTAGGGGGGGTTAGGTTTAGACTTAGGTTTAGGGGTTAATAACTTTAATATAGTAGCGGAGACGTTGGGGGTGGCAGATTAGGGGTTAATAAATATAATGTAGGTGCCGGCGATGTTAGGGGCAGCAGATTAGGGGTTCATAGATAATGTAGATTAGGGGTTAAAAAATTTATTTTAGTGTTTGCGATGTGGGGGGCCTCGGTTTAGGGGTTAATAGGTAGTTTATGGGTGTTAGTGTACATTGTAGCACTTTAGTTAAGAGTTTTATGTTCCGGCGTTAGCTCATAAAACTCTTAACTACTGACTTTTAAATGCGGTCGAAGTCTTGACAGGAGAGGGTCTACCGCTCACTTCTTCCAAGATTCGTAATACCAGTGTTAGGCAAATCCCATTAAAAAGATAGGATACGCAATTGACGTAAGGGGATTTGCGGTAGCCTCGAGTCGCGGAAGAAAAGTGAGCGGTGAGCCTCTACCTGTCAGACTCGTAATACCAGCGTTAGCCTTAAAAAGCAGCGTTGAGAGGTCCCAACGCTGCTTTTTACCTAACGCCAAACTCGTAATCTCTGTGTAGGTGTTTCTCAGCAAAAGCATAATAAATAAATACACTAATTTTATGCTTTTATGTTTAAATGTGGTGCTTAAAGGGAAATTAAACAGTTTGAGATTGTGATATTTTCATTATTTATATTGTCCCCACTTCCTGTATAACTCTGAAAATATTTGTTTTTTGTCAATGCCACTGAGGTTCTATAAACAGGCAACTTCATGTTGGAAACAAAGTTTTGCTCTTTATCTGTTTTTCCCCCTTTATATATAATGAGGAATACATTTCTACATAAGCATGCAACCTTTTTGGAATAGCTCTATAAAAATTGATTATGTTATAAACAGAGAGGTGGGTCATGACTCAAAAATGGAATAGTATTGTAGCAGCTACCTTGTATTAGACTTGATCAACATTCAGTATAGACAGAGACAGTTCGAGCAAAAGGTTTCTTTAGTAAAAGTTCACTTTTTATTGAAGTACATCTAAAATAGTACATCACCATTTCAGCCAAATTTCAGCTGCTCATCTGACTCGTTTCCTGCCTATTCGGCACTTTATCAGGGATACACAACTGTGTCCCTATGCTTCTTAAATAACCCTAAATACACCTCTTCCTGTTAACTCTTAAAGTAACAATTTCTGCTACACATTTATACATTATCTGATAAAATTTATACCATTCACATAGAAAAACATTTACACATGGGCGAAACTACTGGGGGTGCAGAGGTTGCAATTGCAACTGGGCCGCCAAGGGTGGCTTCAAAAACTGATATCATGTGAGTGTGACATGATGTTTCACTAGTGTCTCTGACTACAGGGGTTAGTCTTTCTGTTTTACCAATTGGTGTGTATGTGTGTATGTGACTGTGTGTATATTTATGCATGTATGTGTGTGTGTGTATGTTTGTGGAACCAGCAAATTACAGACCTTGTTAATACAGCATGGGGGGATGCGTTAAACAGTGTCACTATACAGTACCACTATATATAGTACGGGCGGGCTGGACTATGTCATAGACTACTGTGGTCACTTTATAAAGTACTGGGGCGGGTAGGGTCAGGCCAATCATCTCACCGGCAGATTACAGACTAACTAACTCACTATATACAGTACTGGTGGGTTAAACAGTGTCACTATATACAGTAATAGGTGGTCAGACAATCTCACAGACTGTGGGCACAGGGTACCTCCTTTAGCAGACATGTAATCTGATTAAAAAAAAAATTCTGCTAAACGAATTGATGATTTCCACAACATATCTTTCCTATGGGAGGAATATGTCAATAGCCGGTACCTACCCTCTTGCACACCTCCTGAACTGGACCGCACAAAGACACACCCACTTCTGACTTTTATAAACCTAACTTTCTTACTGCATATATACAGTAGGGTCAATTCATTATATCAATGTGGAGGTTCACATCCTCCAACACATAGGCCTAGATTTGGAGTTTGGCGGTAGCCGTGAAAACCAGCGTTAGAGGCTCCTAACGCTGGTTTTAGGCTACCGCCGGTATTTGGAGTCACTCAAAATAGGGTCTAACGCTCACTTTTCAGCCGCGACTTTTCCATACCGCAGATCCCCTTACGTAAATTGCGTATCCTATCTTTTCAATGGGATTTTTATAACTCCGGTATTTAGAGTCGTTTCTGAAGTGAGCGTTAGACATCTAACGACAAAACTCCAGCCGCAGGAAAAAAGTCAGTAGTTAAGAGCTTTCTGGGCTAACGCCGGTTTATAAAGCTCTTAACTACTGTGCTCTAAAGTACACTAATACCCATAAACTACCTATGTACCCCTAAACCGAGGTCCCCCCACATCGCCGACACTCTAAAAACATTTTTAACCCCTAATCTGCCGACCGCCACCTACGTTATCCTTATGTACCCCTAATCTGCTGCCCCTAACACCGCCGACCCCTGTATTATATTTATTAACCCCTAATCTGCCCCCCTCAACGTCGCCTCCACCTGCCTACACTTATTAACCCCTAATCTGACGACCGCAAAGCGCCGCCACCTACGTTATCCTTATGTACCCCTAATGTGCTGCCCCTAACACCGCCGACCCCTATATTATATTTATTAACCCCTAATCTGCCCCCCCTCAACGTCGCCTCCACCTGCCTACACTTATTAACCCCTAATCTGCCGACCGGACCTGAGCGCTACTATAATAAAGTTATTAACCCCTAATCCGCCTCACTAACCCTATCATAAATAGTATTAACCCCTAATCTGCCCTCCCTAACATCGCCGACACCTAACTTCAATTATTAACCCCTAATCTGCCGACCGAATCTCGCCGCTATTCTAATAAATGTATTAACCCCTAAAGCTAATTCTAACCCTAATACTAACACCCCCCTAAGTTAAATATAATTTAAATCTAACGAAATTAATTAACTCTTATTAAATAAATTATTCCTATTTAAAGCTAAATACTTACCTGTAAAATAAATCCTAATATAGCTACAATATAAATTATAATTATATTATAGCTATTTTAGGATTTATATTTATTTTACAGGTAACTTTGTATTTATTTTAACCATGTACAATAGTTATTAAATAGTTAAGAACTATTTAATAGCTAAAATAGTTAAAATAATTACAAATTTACCTGTAAAAGAAATCCTAACCTAAGTTACAAATAAACCTAACACTAGACTATCAATAAATTAATTAAATAAACTACCTACAATTACCTACAATTAACCTAACACTACACTATCAATAAATTAATTAAATACAATTGCTACAAATAAATACAATTAAATAAACTAGCTAAAGTACAAAAAATAAAAAAGAACTAAGTTACACAAAATAAAAAAATATTTACAAACATAAGAAAAATATTACAACAATTTTAAACTAATTACACCTACTCTAAGCCCCCTAATAAAATAACAAAGCCCCCCAAAATAAAAAAAATGCCCTACCCTATTCTAAATTACTAAAGTTCAAAGCTCTTTTACCTTACCAGCCCTGAACAGGGCCCTTTGTGGGGCATGCCCCAAGAAATACAGCTCTTTTGCCTGTAAAAAAAAACATACAATACCCCCCCCCCCCCAACATTACAACCCACCACCCACATACCCCTAATCTAACCCAAACCCCCCTTAAATAAACCTAACACTAAGCCCCTGAAGATCTTCCTACCTTATCTTCACCATACCAGGTTCACCGATCCGTCCTGAAGAGCTCCTCCGATGTCCTGATCCAAGCCCAAGCGGGGGGCTGAAGAGGTCCATGATCCGGCTGAAGTCTTCATCCAAGCGGGGCAGAAGAGGTCTTCCATCCGATTGAAGTCTTCATCCAAGCGGCATCCATCCGGAGCGAAGCGGCAGCATCCTGAAGACCTCCACCGCGGAACATCCATCCTGGCCGACGACTGAACGACGAATGACGGTTCCTTTAAATGACGTCATCCAAGATGGCGTCCCTCGAATTCCGATTGGCTGATAGGATTCTATCAGCCAATCGGAATTAAGGTAGGAATATTCTGATTGGCTGATGGAATCATCCAATCAGAATCAAGTTCAATCCGATTGGCTGATCCGATCAGCCAATCAGATTGAGCTTGCATTCTATTGGCTGTTCCGATCAGCCAATAGAATGCAAGCTCAATCTGATTGGCTGATTGGATCAGCCAATCGGATTGAACTTGATTCTGATTGGCTGATTCCATCAGCCAATCAGAATATTCCTACCTTAATTCCGATTGGCTGATAGAATCCTATCAGCCAATCAGAATTCGAGGGACGCCATCTTGGATGACGTCATTTAAAGGAACCGTCATTCGTCGTTCAGTCGTCGGCCAGGATGGATGTTCCACGGTGGAGGTCTTCAGGATGCTGCTGCTTCGCTCCGGATGGATGCCGCTTGGATGAAGACTTCAATCGGATGGAAGACCTCTTCTGCCCCGCTTGGATGAAGACTTCAGCCGGATCATGGACCTCTTCAGCCCCCCGCTTGGGCTTGGATCAGGACATCGGAGGAGCTCTTCAGGACGGATCGGTGAACCTGGTATGGTGAAGATAAGGTAGGAAGATCTTCAGGGGCTTAGTGTTAGGTTTATTTAAGGGGGGTTTGGGTTAGATTAGGGGTATGTGGGTGGTGGGTTGTAATGTTGGGGGGGGGGGGGGTATTGTATGTTTTTTTTTACAGGCAAAAGAGCTGTATTTCTTGGGGCATGCCCCACAAAGGGCCCTGTTCAGGGCTGGTAAGGTAAAAGAGCTTTGAACTTTAGTAATTTAGAATAGGGTAGGGCATTTTTTTATTTTGGGGGGCTTTGTTATTTTATTAGGGGGCTTAGAGTAGGTGTAATTAGTTTAAAATTGTTGTAATATTTTTCTTATGTTTGTAAATATTTTTTTATTTTTTGTAACTTAGTTCTTTTTTATTTTTTGTACTTTACCTAGTTTATTTAATTGTATTTATTTGTAGCAATTGTATTTAATTAATTTTTTGATAGTGTAGTGTTAGGTTAATTGTAGGTAATTGTAGGTAGTTTATTTAATTAATTTATTGATAGTCTAGTGTTAGGTTTATTTGTAATTTAGGTTAGGATTTCTTTTACAGGTAAATTTGTAATTATTTTAACTATTTCAGCTATTAAATAGTTCTTAACTATTTAATAGCTATTGTACATGGTTAAAATAAATACAAAGTTACCTGTAAAATAAATATTAATCCTAAAATAGCTATAATATAATTATAATTTATATTGTAGCTATATTAGGATTTATTTTACAGGTAAGTATTTAGCTTTAAATAGGAATAATTTATTTAATAAGAGTTAATTAATTTCGTTAGATTTAAATTATATTTAACTTAGGGGGGTGTTAGTATTAGGGTTAGACTTAGCTTTAGGGGTTAATACATTTATTAGAATAGCGGCGAGATTCGGTCGGCAGATTAGGGGTTAATAATTGAAGTTAGGTTTCGGCGATGTTAGGGAGGGCAGATTAGGGGTTAATACTATTTATGATAGGGTTAGTGATGCGGATTAGGGGTTAATAACTTTATTATAGTAGCGCTTAGGTCCGGTCGGCAGATTAGGGGTTAATAAGTGTAGGCAGGTGGAGGCGACGTTGTGGGGGGCAGATTAGGGGTTAATAAATATAATATAGGGGTCGGCGATGTTAGGGCAGCAGATTAGGGGTACATAGGGATAATGTAAGTAGCGGCGGTTTACGGAGCGGCAGATTAGGGGTTAATAATAATATGCAGGGGTCAGCGATAGCGGGGGCGGCAGATTAGGGGTTAATAAGTGTAAGGTTAGGGGTGTTTAGACTCGGGGTACATGTTAGAGTGTTAAGTGCAGACGTAGGAAGGGTTACCGCATAGCAAACAATGGGGCTGCGTTAGGAGCTGAACGCGGCTTTTTTGCAGGTGTTTGTTTTTTTTTCAGCTCAAACAGCCCCATTGTTTCCTATGGGGGAATCGTGCACGAGCACGTTTTTGAGGCTGGCCGCGTCCGTAAGCAACTCTGGTATCGAGAGTTGAAGCTGCGTTAAAAATGCTCTACGCTCCTTTTTTGGAGCCTAACGCAGCCTTTATGTGGACTCTCAATACCAGAGTTATTTTTATGGTGCGGCCAGAAAAAAGCTGGCGTTAGTTTTTCGGGTCGTTACCGACAAAACTCCAAATCTAGCGGTAAGTTATTTCTTACTCTTTGATATTGGCTGAACGGTACTTCACACCTAATCCAACTATTATAACCAACCTCGAGGTTAATCACTACGACCATACTAGAATAATTGTAATGAAGCTGAATTTACATTTGCATTTTTTCTCTATTTTCTTTATTTTCTTTATTTCTTGATTTTTTTTTTCTTTTTTCCCCTATATCAAACAATGTCAAGTTGTGAGATTTCTTTATGTTTTTGCTATGTATTTCTTTGACAACGTTCAATAAAGCATTTGAAAACGAAAATAAAAATAAAATAATAAAAAAATTCTGTGTTAAATGTTAAAAAAAAGATATGTATCAAATTCACTTTTTTGGTGGGGGTGGGCCCTTCTTAGATTCTTGCACCTGGGCCCTGTGGTTTCTAGTTACGCCTCTGCATTTACATTTAAAAACATCAACAAGGTATATAAATCTAAGTACATATAGTTGTTTGTCTTATCTTTATCTAATATTAAGCAGTAAATATATTTTATTTTGTATATTGTTTATATACATTGACGTTCAATAACCCTTTATTTAATAACTTCATATTCTCTTATTGTTAAGCCAGACATTTTTAATCTTATAGGAGAAAAAAATGTATTTGTTCTATGTAGAATTTATACACAAACTTTCCACGTACAGACACAGACTATTTTTATATAAATGTATATTTTGAGTACTTTCAAAATCTCTAAGGTGAAAAATAAAAATTGATTATGCTATATACAAAGAGTTGTGGGTCACGACACAATAATGTATTGCAGCAGCTACCTTGTATTAGACTTGCACTGCTCTGCATTGTATTGCACTATGCATTGTGTGATAAAATGCTAAGAAGTTATTCTTCTTCCTAGAAGAAGTTAATCCCAGCAAAGTCACTGTGCAACCCTCAGCACAGAAATCATGATCAGTAGATTAGCAGAAACGTATGGCTCTGCACTGACCTGATAGAGTAGATAGACAACCAATTCCCTCGCATTAGCTGTACATTTTGTCCATGACTAAGCAAAGTTAATGTGGACAATTTGTCCAGCAATGGGTACAGAAAAATAAGTCTTATAAGCATTGTATAAAAAACTTCAAGCGCTCCCTAAAGACTCTACTGTTCAGGGATGCATACAACCTACACTAACCTTTCTTTATACCGTTTCCTCTCCTCCAATGCTATCCCCTTGAACACCCTTAGCATGTAAGCCTAAGAGCCATGCTGTTTGTAGATTACATTCTTTAGAGCTGATTACAACAGTGCGACTCTTGGCTGGGCCCTCTACCCGTCTGATCCCTATAAATGGTTCCTTGTATTCCGCATATAGAATATGTTGGTCCTCTACAAATAACCGATAATAATAATAATAATAATAGTATGTCAAACTTTTGGGGCCATGTGTGTTCATTATGAGTAAAACATTTTCATAACTCAAAAAATACATACCTCCTCCTCTTCTTGCATTCTTCATAGGGTATGGTAAGAAAGTAGCATTGAGTGAATACATCAATAAGTGGTCTGAAAAAAAACACGTTAAACGGTAAATTAAGCATATAAATGTGCACTGATCAGAAAATGCCATGCAAACAGAAATATTGCAATCTGACATTACTTTGAATATGAAAAATAACAACAACAAAAAAACTATTTACTGAGAATTTAAAAAAGACATGGAGATAAATTCTATGATTTTAGAAAATATTTTAATGCTATTATTTGGTTTTAATAGGCTAGACATTATAGTGTAGTAAATAATACACTTGGTCCAGATTACAAGGGAGAACAATTTAAGCGTAAAACATTAAAGCAATTAATGAGAGGATTGTTGAGACAATAAAAGTCCATTTTTATTTCAGCCGCTAGCAGGGGGTGTCAATCAACCCGATCGTATAGGATCGAGTTGATTTCTGTCCGCTGCCTCAGAGCAGGCGGACAAGTTATGGAGCAGCGATCTTTAGACCGCTGAATCATAACTTCTATTTCCGGGGAGCCTGACGTAGCTTGATAAATCGGCCCCATGAGCTTAAATAGCTCTTCCTTGGATTTTTGGGCGAGCCCCTAAGACATTAATATGTTCAGAAGCTATAATATGTGAAGAGACTCCAGAACGAGACTTGGAATGCTCTGCACTAGAGAGCACAGTCTCATATCTGAAGAAAAGCCGTAATGGTTACAGAGATATCAGAGCAATGTAGTCAAGCGACTGAGATACCAAGCTCGAGCCAACAATTTGTAGATATTTAACTTATAAGGCTCTCTAAGTTCCAGTTATTTACCACATCATTTACATTATTATTATTAATAAACTGCCTAAGATTTTTATTTGAAGAGCCTGAACTATGGATTGAACTTATATATAAGCAGAACGGTAGACTTAATTTTGCACTCACCGTTGATCAATCAGTAACACACAATCAGGTATTACAAGTTATTGGCTAAAATGTTTAGCAAGAGCATTTTTAATACACCCAATACTTATATAAAGGGCTCATTGCACTCATATTAAACGTTGTTGGTTAAGTGGTGCACTTGCAATCCGAAATACCACTTTAATTCCAAAACATGTTGCATGTATAGCAAAGAACGTAATCAAAAGCTTCAGTACTTGAGACAAATATTTGTACTGCATTGGTTTTGCAAACAAGTGTTATCTGACAGGAATTACAGTGCGGGTCTTATAGAAATCTGTAACTGAGGGAAATTACAAACCTGCATTACCCCACATGAATAGTATAGTGTGTCCTATACTACCAATTGCACCATATATATTAATATGAGTGCAAAAATGCAAGCGGTATTAACTATCCATACTGTTTGTATCCTAGGCCTTTATATTTATGTGGGAAGTACCTACTTGTATGTATAGAGGAGGAAGCCTTCCACAATGAGAATGTGAATCTTTTCACTCTTCTCAACTTCCTCCGCTGTGTCCATATTGTTGTTAATGCCATGCGAGCGTTCAAATTTAACTGGGTCTTTCCTCCAAGCATTAATGGTATCCATCATCGCTTCCATATCCAGCGCAGTGATAACTAAATTTGAAGTTAAACAGATATACAGATTGCCACAGCAATAGAGGGGTCTAAGTATAATAAGACTACTGTTGCTGTTTATTTTTTATTTTTTTTTAATAATGCATTATTAAAAGATATTCAATATAAACAAAAGTTTTACAATTTCTTAACTATTTAATTTTAAGGGTCTGATGATCAAAAACTTGCCAACATGGAGAGAAATGACGCAAAATCTTTGGGGGCTTTTATGAGCATTGTTTTGCAATGTATATGTCTCTTCTTCACGCCCAGAACCCTACATACAGTATTATTATCAGTTATTTGTAAAGGGCCAACAGATTCCACAACGCTTTAAACATTGGTCTAGTATGCAAGGTAACAAAGGGATAGAGGGCCCTGCCAAGAGTTGCACTGTTGTAAATCAGCTCTCATGAAGAGCTTTGCTCGTAGGCTTACAAGGGGGTTCAAGGGGATGAAAAAAAGAGGAACTAAGATATGAAAATGTTAGTGTATATTGTATGCATCCCTGAGCAGTAGAGTCTTTCAAAACTAGGGGAAAAGCTTGTGGAGCGAAGCAGAATGTTCCACAAGATAGGGACCAATCTGGAGAAGTCCTGTAGACGGAAATGTGAGGAGGTAACAAGAGAAGAGGAGAGAAGGAGGTCATGAGTAGAGCGAATGTGACGGGAGGGATAGAATCTGGAAACGAGGTCGGACATATAGGGGGGTTAGTGTTTTTAAGGGCCTGTCAGAGGCAGGATTATGTGTTTTATACTGGAGGTTAGAGGTAGCCAGTGAAGGGAATGGCAGAGAAGTTCAACAGATGAGGAGCGAAATGTAAGGAAAATCAGTCAGGCAGAGGCATTTATTATGGATTGTAAGGGAGATAGACTGCAGCTAGGGAGGCCGGAGAGGATAGAGTTGCAATAGTCAAGGCGGGAAATGATGAGAGAGTGGATTAAAGTCTTAGTTGTGTTTTGTAGGAGGAAGTGGGACATTTTGGAGATGTTTTCTAAGGTGGAAGCAGCAGGAATTAACCAACAAATGGATGTGATGAACAGCTCTCAGGCTAAAATCTGCCCTTCTACAATTATTGAGGGACCTTGCAGTACTGACAAGACTTTGTAAGTAATCTCAACAGAGAGGAAAGCTTTAGATCACCAGGTGCTAAGTATCATGTGATTTCCCTCAGAGAACAATGCTTTAGGCTGAGTTTTACATTCCAGCTAATTGATTTGTGTGTGTATTATACCAGGGGTTATTTACTAACACAAAAGTCCCAGAAGAGAAAGATTCAGCAGAAAGGAATGAATATCAGTACATTTTAGACATCACTGTCAATTTGAGACATCACTGAAAGAATGCTGTCAAATGCTTGTAGAATTATGATGAAAGAGCTTCTAGAGTTTAGTTCTATTTTACTACACACAGCTTTTTTCCCCCTCTCATTTCAACATGATAAACAAAGCAAACAGATAATAATTCTGCTTTGTATCAGTTAGGAATTACACAGAATATGATTTTTTTTTATAGTAGCTATTTTATTAGTAGCTAAGTTATTACATTAATGTCCTGAATCATCTGGCTGTGTTAATTAATTAAATGTCACTAATAATATATAATTAAAAAGGGTTACATTTGCATTATTTACTTTACCTATACAGTATACTAATTAGTGCATGAATATATTAATATGATTCCTTACCATCATACTGCTTAAATCCATCTATAACTTGTATCTGATCTTGGGGCTGGAAAATAAATTAAAAACAAAAAATGTAACAGCTGTCAGAAACATATTTAAGTAAAAAACAATTCCACGCTGTCCACATCTACTACACTTATACATAAATGTCACAAACAATCTGTACCAATGTAATGAAAAAAATAGATCTACAGACATTCTGAAAATTAAAATAATGGTAAAAAAAATCAAAATATTTGTTGCTGAAAGGCACTGTGGTTAAACTCTGTAGCAACCCAAGGCTTGCAAGTTCAATCCTCATCCTTCCGAGGTCAATAAAATGAGCAGAGCCTTGAGACCCTTACGGGTGATTAGCTGTGCTTTACAAGTACCCAATACACTATTAGCATTAAAAAGCAAGGATACTGATATAATTGCAGGCTATCTTATCATATTTAATAAAAACAAACTTTAAAAGGTTGGAAAAGGGCATAACAATTATTTAATTTTGCACGGCACATGTTTTTTGTTCCCTTTTTATCCACCTGGTTGCAGAAAAAAAGGGCCCCTTTAGCAGCTGAAGTGTTAAAATCCATTAAAATAATAAGTAAATATGCTGGAAACCAGCAGATAATGTCTTCCTTTATTACACCGCTTGGACATTATAGGCCAGACTACAAGTGGCAAGCTAATGAAAGTGCAGGCACGGTAAGCATTAGCGCGCCCATTTGATATTACAAGTCCATGGTAAAGAGCCTTAACCAAAAAAGGGTTAGCATGGCCGATTTAGCTCAAGCGCAGCCTATACTTTCAATGGATATAACAAACGTGTAACTTGCGCTAGTTTTACGAGTTGAAAGTTATGGTTTGCACTCGAGTGAAAGCCAAAACTGCGCTAGAATATTTAACACGACTTCAGACATGAAGTAAACTGTAAGGGTTAAAAAAACAATTGCACAAAACATATTACATTAAAGTATTACACACAAATATACACTTTTTAATAAAAGTATATTATATTATTATTAAAGGGACATAATTAGACAATTCATGATTTAGACAGAGCATACAATTTTAAACAACTTTCCATTTTACTTCTATTATTTAATTCGCTTCCTTCTCTTATTATCCTTTGCTGAAAGGTTTATCAAGGTAAGCTCAGGAACTCCAAAGAATTGTATTTCAAAATGACCTGCAGACATTTTTTCACTAAAAAAATGAAATCACGGAAAGTGAAGGAAACTTCTGCCTTTGGGGTGGCTACATATATATATATATATATATATATATATATATATATATATATATATATATATATATATACATTCCGATTTTCATTGGCTCACCCATGTGTTCAGTTGGAAACCAGTAGTGCATTGCTGATCCTTCAACAAATGATACCAAGAGAATGAAGCAAACTAGATAATAGAAGTAAAGTTGTTTAAAATTGTATGCACTACCTAAATCACGAAAGAAAAACTTTGGGTTTCATGTCCCAAAAGGGTTAAAAATTATATTCCAATGTAATTATATATATATATATAATATATATATATATATATATAGAGTATATATATATATATATGTGTGTGTGTGTGTGTGTGTGTCTAAATATGTGCTTGTGTGTATGTATACACGTCTATATATTTGTATACCTGTGTACGTATGTGTTTATATGTGTAAATATGTATATACACACACACATATACTGTATATATATATATATATATATATATATATATATATATAGCCAGAATATAAAAAATATATAGCCAGAATATAAAAAATCACATGAAGTTCACAGATGCAGCGATAGTACCAATGTATTAATCTACCTCACATGTGGATCTACTTATTCTTTTATATATATATATATATATATATATATATATATATATATATATATATATATACACACATTATATATATATATATATATATATATATATATATATATATATATATATATACTGTATATATATATATATATATATACACACACTTATGAGCCCTTCCCAGTCAAATACATTAAAGCATTCAATAACATTTCAATTAATTTTAATGTGTTTTGAATAGAAATATTTTAATTCCTATGTTCTTTACATTGAAAAAAATGTCCTTTTATTTTTAAATATACATTTCTATATATACATATCTCTCTCTCTCTCTCTCTCTCTCTCTATATATATATATATATATATATATATATATATATATATATATACATACAGTATATATGTGTGTATATCCATATAGATAAATAAGTATAGATATATATTTTACATTTTTTTATATATATATATACAGTATATATATATAGATAGATAGATAGATAGATAGATAGATAGATAGATAGATAGATAGATAGATAGATAGATGATAGATAGATTTAAATATAAAAACAACATTTTATTTTATGTGACGAACATAGGAATCTAAAGTATTCCAAACTCACTTTGGGTTCAGCTCAATTGGTCTAACGCATTTTCAGGCTGGTGTGTGAGCGATAATTATTAGGTTTTGTTACAGAGCGCCCCATAGAAGTCTATGGGTAGAAGAAGAAGTTAGCACACCTTTAAGCACAGTTAGCGTGTGAGCGGGGGAAAAAATGTGCAAACATCTTGTAATCTGTCACTTTATGCTTTTAATATTGAATTATGAACCACAGTGGCTCCTAAATAGGGTTGCCACCCATCCCTTAAAATACAGAACACTTATAAGTTACACATGCTGCAGGGTGTGCCGGGAGGAATATGAATAGTGCTGTCCAGAAACACAATACATGTTCCTCCCTGCAGCATGTGTAACTCATAAGTGTCCAGGAAAACATGGCTGAGGTGGCAACCCTACTCCTAAATGTCTTTCTGGTTCAATGTGTTTGTAAGGGAAAAGTTAGTGCATGAATATATTCAATCACTACTCACTTTGAAGAAATCATCCTGGTGTACCACACAGCAATTGGGTAAACATTTAATTAGCTGGTTGGTTAAAGTTGTTTTTCCACCATTTGTGACACTAAAACAAACAAAACAAAAAAGAAAAACTTTAGGTAGGAAATGTAAATTGACACAAAACACGTTCTACACTTTTAAAATGGATAGGAATTATGTTTTGGCATGACAAAATGAATCTAAAAACAAACATAGACTGTGAGTATGATGAGTGCCTAATAACTGTTATATATAGTACTGTGCAAAAGTTTAAGGCAGGTGTGAAAAACTGCTGTAAAGTAAGAATGGTTTCAAAAATAGAAATGTTAGTTGTTTATTTTTATCAAATCAATATTTGGTGTTACCACCCTTTTCCTTCAAAACAGCAACAATTAATCTATGTAAACTAGTCATATAGTCAGGTGCATGATTGAACATTATTACCAAACAGGTGCTAATGATCATCAATTTAATATATATTTATAAAATATAGATCTATTTTCTTACATGACAGCTTGTTGAAGAGTGGCGTTAACAAAGCTACTAGGGGGGGCTGTATAAATATTTCTATTGGTTTATATATGACATAAGTAGAATAGTTGCTTATTTTCAGTGATAAATAAGGCGCAGATATTAATCCGACTAGAGAAATTTACCTTTAGTTTTCCTCAGCTCTCCTATGGAAAAACGCAAAGAAAAAACAACTTTTTTTTTATAAATTTGAGCACACAGGTGTGCTTCTCTAGTTAAAGGGACACTAAACGCAATCATTTTCTTTTGTGATTCAGATAGAGCATGCAATTTTAAGCAACTTTCTAATTTACTACTATTATCACATTTTATTCATTCTCTTGCTATCTTTATTTGAAAAAGAAGGCATCTAAGCTATTTTTTGGATCAGAATGCTGGACAGCACTTGTTTATTCGTCGGTTAAATTAATCCACCAATCAGCAAGAAAAACCCAGGTTGTTCACCAAAAATGGGCCGGCATCTAAACTTGCATTCTTGCTTTTCAAATAAAGATACCAAGGGAATGAAGAAAATTTGATAATATGAGTAAATTAGAAAGTTGCTCAAAATTGCATGCTCTATCTGAATCACGAAAGAAAAAAATTTGGGTTCAGTGTCCCTTTAAGCGGGCTTCCATTGCGGACAATGAACGACTCGATCTATCGCATTCACCATCTGGCGGAGAGAGGGCGGACTGTGACAAGTGACAGCAGTTGTCACTGACTCCCTGTCCTGCCATTGGATAGGGAATGCGGCTGTGAAGTTCAACTAACTGGCTAAAGAATGTAAAGTTTCCTTGCAATAAACGTCTTGCTTTTCCAATAACAGATGACAAATATTCATTTGCCTGGCACTAATTTGCTCAAACTCTTTATTTTGTATTGACTTTAGGTATTTTGTTGCACAAGATTGTATGCTGTATTATGCTTTTTTTTTTTTTTAATCATTGCAAGTATAAGCCGTGTTTATATATTATTTTTATAGCATATCATACACTTTCAGAAAATCCGAGTATTTTACAATTATAGACAAAAATACTCAAAATGAAAAAAAAATAACATATTATTTTCTAAAATTATACGGACTGTAGGGTTGACAACTTTTTAAGAAAATAAGAGAGCCTAGGAATGGAGAAATTATACAGTAGTTACTGACAAAAAAAGTGAATTCTATTTCTCATTTAAGGCACAGTGGAAGTATTAAACTGTCAGATACATCACAATTATTAGCTAAATAAGAGTAACAGAATACAATATTAAAGTGAATGTAAATTTTGATGCTTAAGTGCCCGGTTTTTAAAAATTCGATTAAAAACAGGGGGCACTTTAATTCATCAAAATTTACATTTCACTCCTGTTGTGAAAAAAAACTTACCTTTTAAACTTGACAGTAGCTCCAGCTTCCTCCAGTCATCACAAGCCATTTCTGATGTCAGAAATGATGGATAGGTCATCCTCCAATCATGGCTCCCCCCCGGGGGGAATCAGTGTCTGATTCTACGCCGTGATTGGAGGAAGCCGGATTCCTTATTTTAGACCCAGGAAGAGGCTTTGCAACGGGTGGAGGAAGCTGGAGCTGCTGTCAAGATTAAAAGGTAAGTTTTTTTTCAACAACAGGAGTGAAATGTAAATTTTGATGAATTAAAGTGCCCCTGTTTTTAATCGAAATTTTAAAAAACAGGCACTTTAGCATCAAAATTTACATTCACTTTAAGGGCTAGATAACAAGTGGAGCGCAAACAATTTCCAGAGGGTTTTTGCCGTTGTTTGCTCTCCTTTTTTAATTGTGCTGATATTACAAGTTAAGCGAAATTTACACTAGAATCATTACCACAATCTCAGAGCTTTGGTTAACTGTTTTCCGAAACTAAAAAAATTGCACAAAACACATCCAAAATACATTACAAAGTACACTTACACTCACAATAACACTGTCAATAAAAAATATTTTTATAAAGTATTGCACACAAAAGTTATAAGGGCTCAAAGATATGAGATCTCAGGTGTTAGAAAGAAAAAAATCAGCTAAAGGGCTTTAACAGAGATACATACAGATACATTGCTAAAGATGTATTTATATATATTTTGTGAGGAGAACACATAGGAGAATTACAAGGAGGATTCTCCTTTTGTTTGATAAATCGAGCCCATAATGTGGCACTGCACATTAATTTGTTGCACAGTGAGATTAATTTGTTTACACAAGAGTTCCAAAAGACACAATAGCAGTACTGATCATTTTAAACACACACACAATAAATAAATAGATTGTATTGCTGTGCATTCATTTGTTGTTTGCATTAGTGACCCTATCTCATTATGTACTATTTTCCTTTGCTGTTGTAAATTGTGTACACTGGTGGTAATAAAAGTACCTCTATGGGCTCGATTTATGAAGCTACGGCATACAGGGGCGTACATATGCGCCACTGTCAGCCGCAGCTTGCCTCTTGTGGACTGAATACCCCTGGTGGAATTTAACATTGCACACAATCGCTATTTTGCGCTCGCATGCAATGCCGCCCCCTGCCCGCGCACATCCAATTACGCGTGGGCAAAAGCTGTCAATGTCCCCGGTCGGACGAGATTGGGGAGATTTAAATTCTCCACCTAAGAGGTGGAGAAGAGTTAGGGAAGCAGCGGTCTGATGACCGCTGCTTGATAAATACGGACGGCAGGTTCTCTTGTGAGAATCTGCAGCCGTAATGTGGTGAAGCCTTTGATAAATCAAGGCCTATATTTCTATTAAAGTCTATTAAGACTCAAAATAAAAGTATAAGTGTGATTATAATGTAATGTAGCCCCAAACCAATGCCTCATTTACTGACCAGCCGTCTATATAAAAAAAAAAGTTTGCCCATCCCTAATGTAGAACATTAATGTTTCTATTACAATGTTCCTTCAATAGTATAGAAAACAACATTTTCACTTCCCTGACCAAAACAGAACTATTTACATTACAAAATATTGGAATTCAATCACTACTTCTCTTCCAGAGGATAAATATTACACACATTGTATCATCTTACCACCTTGAATGTCTTCTGACCAAATAAATGTCTCTGGGATCTGTTACATTATTTGAGACCAGATAGTTCTATTATTAAACAATATTTCCATGTAACATAGATTAATTTAGCTAGCAAATGGATTACTCAAAATTCATTTGTGAATTTTAAATGTTTCAATCCTACCAACAGAATTTAGCATTAAATTAATTACTTTCTAGATTTTAGCTTAACAGTATATACAGTAAGTCCCCTACTTACGAACGAGTTCCATTCCGGGAGCACGTTTGTAAGTCCAGTTTGTTTGTAAGTCCAACTCCAACTGTATTGTAAATTGTGTGAAAAGTATTATAAACCTCACTTAATAATACTTTTCACACAAATTACAGTACAGTAGCACATAAAAAAAACAAACAATACTGTAGGATTTTTTTTTTTTTAATCTTACCTTGTATAGTAAAACAGCTTACAGGGGCTGGCATGGAGTGAACAAAAATGGAACTTGCATGTTTGTATCTTTGAAAGTTCACAACTTGAAAGTTTGTAAGTAGGGGACTTACTGTACATTGATTACAAGAATGTCATTTGTTTGGAAAAACTTTAAATATGTTTTACAAATAACATTTTATATTATACCAACAGTGAAACTATTTTAGTTGAATAAATGAATCAATATTCTGTATAAAAAGGTGTTTTACTTAGTGCCAAAATGTAATATTTTATTTTAAGAATAAATACAAACTATATCATTTATTATTATTTTTGTATTATTATAATTGGCTGTAAATTAAAAGTTAATTGTATGCTTTACACGTTTATTTAATTATAGAGAAAACTAATTTCTAACTTATGCCATAAACAAGGAGGAATAATACCATTACTGCAACTTGTAGAAAGAGAAAACTCAGATAAGCATAAACGTGATAACATATGGCACAGTTAATAGGTGACCAAAAGGTGATTCAAAGGAATTTGACATATAATAAAACAATTTGATAACTTGTAATATAAACATCTATATTCCCTATAAGGTTATAGCATGCAATATAATAGTCCCCTGTGATTTGTATTAACCAGGCTGCAAGACAAAGGTAAAGTAGTCAAAACGCTATGAGTATGTATTGTGCAGATATAATGCTAAGCAATTGCTTTACACTAACCCTGTGCTTCATGTAGATAGTACAAGGACATTTGAATTAATGTGCCAGCAGCACATATTTCCCTGGGAAGTTTACTCACCCGCCAATGCCCACGATGAACTTCATGTTGCCTCCTAGTAACTGATATTAACACCAATAAAAATGAACAAAATAAATAAATAAAACCCTAGAGGAATGATTGCAAGAAAAAGAGGAGGGAATAAATGAATCGTCAGCTAGTTAAGCGGGCTTCCATTGCGGACAGTGAATACCTCGATCTATCACATTCACCATCTGGCGAAGAAAGGGCGGACTGTGACAAGTGACAGCAGTTGTCACTGACTCCCTGCCCTGCCATTGGATAGGGAATGCGGCTGTGACGTCACTTTAAGTAACTGGCTAAAGAATTTGAAGTTTCCTTGCAATAAACGTCTTGCGTTTTCCAATGACAGATGACAAACTGTATGCTGTATTAATTATGCTTCTTTTTATGTTAGTCATTGCAAGTATAAGCCGTGTTTGTATATTGTTTTTATAGCATATCATACACTTTCAGAAAATACCAGTATTTTACAGCTTTAGACAAAATTACTCAAAAGGGAAAAAATAAAATAGCATATTATTTTCTAAAATGAAACGGCCTGTAGGGTTGCCAACTTTTTAAGAAAATAAGAGAGACTAGGAATGGAGAAATTATACAGTAGTTACTGACAAAAAAAGTGAATTCTATTTCAGTGAAAGTATTAAACTGTCAGATACATCACAATTATTTAGGCGAAGCCTGCCCAGAGGGCAGTATATTTTTTTAAATTAAAGGGACACTGAACCAAAAAAAATTTCTTCCATGATTCAGATAGAGTATGCAATTTTAAGCAACTTTCTAATTTACCCCTATTATCAAATTTTCTTAATTCTCTTGCTATCTTTATTTGAAAAGCAAGAATGTAAGTTTAGAAGCCGGCCCATTTTTGGTTCACAACCTGGTTTGTCCTTGCTGATTGGACAGCACCAATAAACAAGTGCTGTCCATCCTCTGAACCAAAACTTGTCAGGCTCCTTAGCTTAGATGCCTTCTTTTTCAAATAAAGATAGCAAGAGAACAGAGAAAAATTGATGATAGGAGTAAATTAGAAAGTTGCTTAAAATTGAATGCTCTATCCGAATCATGAAAGAAAACAATTGGGTTTAGTGTCCCTTTAAGGTTTGCAGGAAATTAAAATCCGCCCAGGGCAGGGAATGTGGACCACCTTCTACATACTGACCTATTTAAAATTGCAGAAAAAAATTAATGAAATTATCAAAATTAAAAAAAATTAAACCTAAGCTAATACCCCTATAAAAATACCCCCCTCAAAAAAAAATTAAAACACCCCCTAATCTAACAATAAACTACAAACTTTTGCTGCCCATTAAAAAATAAAAAAATCCCTAATCTAAAAAAACCCCACCCCAAAAAAAACAAAAAACAACTAAATCTAACCTCGAAATAGGTACTTACAGTTCCTGAAGTCCGGCGGTGAAGGTCTTCTTCTAGGCGGCGACATCTTCATCTTCCACGCCGGTCATGCTCCGCAATCATGGCCCTTCTCCGCGGCCACCTCTGCTCCGCGCCTTCACTCCGGATGAAGATAGAAGATGTCGCAGCGCTGGATGAAGATGGAGCTGCCTGGAAGTAAACCTTCACCGGCGGACTTCAGGAACTGTGAGCACCTATTTCGGGGTTAGATTTAGTTTTTAGTTTTTTTTTGGGGTGTTTTTATTTTAGATTAGGGATTTTTTATTGGGCAGCAAAAGAGCTGATTGCCCTTTTAAGGGCAATGCCCATGCAAATGCTCCTTTAGGTTTTTTTAGACTTAGGGTTTTTTTTTATTTTGAGGGGTTGGTTGGGTGGGGTTTAACTGTTAGGGGGTACTTTGTAATTTTTTTTAGTTAAAAGAGCTGTTTAACTTAGGGCAATGCCCTACAAAAAACCCTTTTAAAGGTTATTGGTACTTTAGTGTTAGATTCTGGGGTGTTTTCATTTTGGGAGTTTATAGCGGTATAAGTTTAGGGTTAAAAAATATATTTTGGATAATTATGTTTATTTTTTTCTGTAATTTTAGATTTTTTTTATTTTTTGTAATTTTAGTGGGTTTTTTTTTCGAAATGTTAGATTTTTAAATTTTTGTAATATTAGTTTTTTAAATTTAATCTTAAATCTTGTAAAATAATTGGGGTTAATTTATGAGGTTTTAGGTTAGGGGGGCTTAGTGATTAGATTGAATTTTGCCCATGCAAATGCTCCTTTAGGTTTTTTTAGACTTAGGGTTTTTTTTTATTTTGAGGGGTTGGTTGGGTGGGGTTTAACTGTTAGGGGGTACTTTGTAATTTTTTTTAGTTAAAAGAGCAGTTTAACTTAGGGCAATGCCCTACAAAAAAAAACCTTTTAAAGGTTATTGGTACTTTAGTGTTAGATTCTGGGGTGTTTTTATTTTGGGGGTTTATAGCGGTATAAGTTTAGGGTTAAAAAATATATTTTGGATAATTATGTTTATTTTTTTCTGTAATTTTAAATTTTTTTATTTTTTGTAATTTTAGTGGGTTTTTTTTTCGAAATGTTAGATTTTTAAATTTTTGTAATATTAGTTTTTTTAAATTTAATCTTAAATCTTGTAAAATAATTGGGGTTAATTTATGAGGTTTTAGGTTAGGGGGGCTTAGTGATTAGATTGATTTTTTTTGCGTTGTGGGGGTTGGCGGTTTAGGGGTTAATATTGTAATTAAGTTGTTGTCATTGTGGAGTTTTTTTTGGTTTAGGAGTTAATAATGTAATTAGGTAGTTTGAGTTGTGGGGGTTTAGCGGTTTAAGGGTTAATATTATTATATTATGTTATTTGCGTTGTTTAATTTGCGGATTAGGGGTTAATTACTTTATTTTTTTGCAATGTGGGGGTTGGAGATTTAGTGGTACATTTTGCGCATGTGTTAGGTGTTTGTTAATATTTCTAGTATATATCTCTTCAGTGGGCGGTTAGGTTTTTTTTGTTAATACTTTGTGCGGGTGGTTAGGTTTTTTGTTAATATTTTGTGTGGGCGGTTAGGTATATTTTGTTAATATTTCGTACGGGCGTTTATGTTTTTTGTTTTTTTTAATGCTTTGTGCGGGCGGTTAGGTTTTTTTGTTATTGTTTTGTGCGGGTGGTTAGTTGTTTTTTTGTTAATACTTTGTGCGGGCGTTTATGGTTTTTTTGTTAATACGTTGTGCGGGCGTTTATGTTTTTTTTGTTAATACTTCGTGCGGGCGGTTAGGTGTTTTTTGTTAATAGTTCATGTGGGCGTTTTTTTTTGTTAATACTTTGTGCGGGCGGTTAGGTTTTTTGTTATTATTTCGTGCAGGCGGTTAGGTGTTTTCGGTTAATGCTTCGTTTGGCTGCGCGCGTAACTGACGATGGCGACGGACGCTTTACAAATGCGATTATAGTATAGATAAGAGTACCAGAATTCAATATTAAGGGCTAGATTCAAAGTGGAGCGCAAACAATTTCCCAAGGGTTTTTGCCGTTGTTTGCTCTCTTTTTTAATTGTGCTGATATTACAAGTTGAGCAAAATTTACGCTAGAATCATTACCACAAAAGTTGCACAAAACACAAACAAAATACATTACAAAGTACACTTAAACTCACAATAACACTGTCAATAAAAAAATATTTTTATAAAATATTGCACTCACACAAATGTTATAAGGGCTCAAAGATATGAGATCTTGGGTGTAAGAAAAAAAAAAACAGCCGCAAAAAGGCTTTAAGATAGAGATACACACAGCCATTAATGTCTAGATGCTTAATAGGGTTTAGGTCTGGAGACATGCTTGGCCAGTCCATCACCTTTACCCTCAGCTTCTTTAGCAAGGCAGTGGTCAGCTTAGAGGTGTGTTTGGGGTCGTTATCATGTTGGAATACTGTCCTGCAGCCCAGTCTCTGAAGGAAGGAGATCATGCTCTGCTTTAGTATGTCACAGTACATGTTGGCATTCATGGGGGTCATCAATGAACTGTAGCTCTCCAGTGCCGGCAGCACTCATGCAGGCCCAGACCGTGACACTCCCACCACCATGCTTGACTGTAGACAAGACACTCATGTCTTTGTACTCCTCACCTGGTTGCTGCCACACACGCTTGACACCATCTGAACCAAATAAGTTTATCTTGGTCTCATCGGACCACAGGACATGGTTCCAGTAATGTCCTTAGTCTGCTTGTCTTCAGCAAACTGCAGGCTTTCTTGTGCATCATCTTTAGAAGAGGCTTCCTTCTGGGAAGACAGCCATGCAGACCAATTTGATGCAGTGTGTGGCGTATGGTCTGAGCACTGACAGGCTGACCCCCCACCCCTTCAACCTCTGCAGCAATGCTGGCAGCACTCATACATCTATTTCCCAAAGACAACCTCTGGATATAAAGCTGAGCATGTGCACTCAACTTCTTTGGTCGACCATGGCGAGGCCTGTTCTAAATGAAACCTGTCCTGTGAAACTACTGTATGGTCTTGCCCACCGTGCTGCAGCTCAGTTTCAGGGTCTTGGCAATCTTCTTAGAGCCTAGGCCATCTTTGTGTAGAGCAGCAATTATTTTTTTCAGATCCTCAGAGAGTTCGTTATCATGAGGTGCCATGTTGAACTTCCAGTGACCAGTATGAGAGAGTGTGAGAGCGATAACACCACATTTAACACACCTGCTCCCCATTCACACCTGAGACCTTGTAACACTAATGAGTCACATGACAACAGGGAGGGAAAATGGCTAGTTGTGCCCAATTTGGACATTTCCACTTAGGGGTGTACTCACTTTTATTGAAAAGGGTTTAGACATTAATGTCTGTGTGTTGAGTTATTTTGAGGGGACAGCAAATTTACACTGTTATACAGGCTGTACACTCACTACTTTACATTGTAGCAAAGTGTCATTTCTTCAGTGTTGTCACATGAAAAGATATAATAAAATATTTACAAAAATGTGAGGGGTGTACTCACTTTTGTGAGATACTGTATATATATATATATATATATATATATATATATATATATATATATATATATATATATATATATATATATATATATATATATATATATATATATATATATATATATATATATATAGGGTCCAGCAGAGAGTAGCACTTCTTAATGTGAGCTATGTACTGAGGATGGGCTATTTAGAGTAAAAATGGTCCGGAGGTAAGAGGGGCCCGCCATCTGACAAGAAGAGACATCTGCTGAATTGAATCTGCCAGCAGTGCCAGCTCTCATCGTAGAGCCTTTACTTAACGACTGACTTTAACTTCTTATTGGGAACACCTCTCAGTGGGTTCATTTTGTAGAGGCTAGTAGCGGGAAACAGCAGTCAAAAAACAGGAAAAAAATGTGTAGCCGCAGACGGAGCAAGCTAGCGCCCAGCATAGCCGTGTTGTGACAAGTACAATGCAGAAGAGGGAAGGCAGATTGTAGATTCAGGGCTGGAGGACTTACTACAGCCTTCTGCTGTTTTTTTCCTCATAAAGGGCATTAATAGTGTTCTTCCTCACTGAGCACAGGGTGAAATCTCTCCCAGTAGCTCAAAATCTAAGTAGCCTGTAAATGTTTGCACTGCTGCAGACCGGCACAGCCCGGCCTAAAATGTATGTGCAGTTTCCTCCCAGCGTGAAAGGTATGTGCTTTGTTACTTTCCCTACTACTGAAGTGTTATTTTTTTCTGTGAGTCTATTTTAACCTTTGTCCTGCTGTCGCTTATTTAGGAGGTTTGAGGTCATAAGGGCTTGCTATATTATCCCCCTCATTCTGCTGCTTTGGCCAGCCTCCCTGTAAGCATTTTTTTTAACTATTTCACTGCCAGAAGGAATTCCATTCTGCATTGAAATGAGTACAATCAATTGTCTACAAATCTTGTAACAGCACTCAGAAAAGTGAAACTAAGTATAAATAGTATTTAATAAACATACTGGGAAAAAAATTATACAAATTCTCTAAATCCTATATTAATAAAAAAAATAATAGAGACATTAACACTCCAAAGCTCAGTCTGGCTGACTATTTCCCTTCTGTACAATGTCACTATTTAATAAACGGTAGATACATCTTTTAAAAGTCTGATGTGTGTTCCTGTGTTTCTGTCAGGGTTTTTTCCCTGTTTTGTTTGCCATGTGCTGCTGGCAGCCATTTTACTCACCTCTCTTACTGACTATGGTGCATTGTGGTGGATGCTGCTTATTTCCTGCACTTCCTTTTATGGCCAGACTGGTGTGCATCATCCGTGTGAGACAGGATGCAGTGTCAGGATTGTGATGTCATCACTTATTATTTAAAGGGCCTCTGTTCAGTATGCTTTGCCTTTGCGTTGTCTCAGACCTGTTTGTGAGAGTTTCTGTGTATTACCTGGCTGCCTGACGTCCTTCCTGGTTCCTGATCCCTGGCTTGTTCCTGACTCTGCTGTTTTCCTTGTTCCTGATTCCGGCTCTGACTATTCGCTTTGGCTCCTGACTCGGCTTGTCTGACTACCAGCTCTGGTTTTGACTCCTGGCTTGTTATTTGACTTGTAGACTTTTTATTATTTTTTGCTATTAATAAAGGTGTGATTATTTTTGCACTTCTCGTCTCAGTCTGATTCCTGGCACCCTGACATTACGCAAAGGCCATTAATCCTGATGGTGCTAATAATCCACCTTTACCTGCCATCATTTCCAGGATGGATGTACAGGATCACCACTTGGATCAATTTGCACTAGCCCTGCAAACCCTGCTTACTCGCACTGCACATTTGGACCAAAGTGTCCCAAAGTTATGGCTGCTCCTGTTTCCGTTGCTGCACCTATGACAACCAGGAGCATGTCCGGTTCTGCACCTCTACCTCAGCGATATGGAGGCGATCCTATTCAGTGCAGAGGGTTTTTGAACCAGGTGGGCATTTACTTTGAGATGTTACCTCAGGCGTTTCCCTCTGACAGAGCTAAGGTGGGATTCCTCATCTCGTTACTCTCTGACACAGCTCTTGCCTGGGCTAATCCCTTGTGGGAGACTAATAAACCTGTGATTTCAAATTACCCTGAATTTGTGGCCTCCTTTCGAAGGGTATTTGATGTTCCGGATCGCTCCTCCTCTGCTGCTAAACGACTCATGTCCATTCAGCAAGGTATAAGATCTGTTGCTCAGTATGCTATTGAGTTCCGTACGCTTGCCGCAGAGGTAGGTTGGAATAATGAAGCCCTTGTTGCTGCCTTCTTTCATGGGCTCTCTGATGTGATTAAAGATGAAGTTGCTGCCAGAGATTTACCAGAGGATCTCGAGGCATTGGTGTCTTTTTTTATCCTAATTGACATCAGACTCAGAGAGAGGCCCTCTTTCAAGGAGCGCTTGGGGAAGCCTCCTGTTCCATTGTCTCCTACGTGTTTGTTCCCACCCATGCCTCCTTCTCCTCCCATGTCTCCTGGTCCCGAGTCACCAGGTACTGCTGAGCTGATGCAGTTGGGATTCTGCGGCGGAGAGGGCCTTTAGGAGGAGGGAGGGGCTCTGCCTCTATTGTGGGTTACAGGGCCACCTTTTGAAGTCTTGTCCTACACGGCCGGGAAACGTTCACACCTAAGGTCCTGTTCGGGGCAGACCTTTGGTGGTTTATCCTCGTCCCTGGAACCGCTTAAGGAGAAACCTTTGGTCATGGTTGTCCTTTCCTGGGTGGACTCCTCCATAGTCACTCAGGCTCTTGTTGACTCCGGTGCTGCGGGCTATTTAATTGACAGTGCTTTTGTATCAAAGCACTCAATTCCTGTTTTGCCTCGGTCCGTTCCGCTTGCTGTTGAGGCCATTGATGGCAGTCCCCTTCAGCCCGCACTCTTTACTCACAAAACTGCTCCGTTGTCCATGGCTGTTGGGGCTCTCCATTTTGAAAACTCTCCAGTTCTAGGTGATAAACTCTCCGCATTTTCCGGTTGTTCTGGGTCATCCCTGGCTCCAAAAGCACAATCCCAGTTTCGACTGGCGCAGGTCTGAAATTTTGTTGTGGTCCGCGCAATGTATTTGCCAGAGGAGTACCGAGAGTTCCTAGACGTTTTTGACAAGGTGCATGCCCGTACGTTGCCTCCTCACTGGTCTTATGATTGTGCCATAGACCTGCAACCCGGAGCCATTCCTCCTCGGGGCCAGGTGTACCCTCTGTCTGTTGCAGAGAATTGTGCTATGGAGGAGTATGTTGCAGATGCTCTGTCGTGGGGGATCATCCTGCTCTCCTGCAGGGGCTGGCTTCTTCTTTGTGAAGAAAAAGGGTGGCAAGTTAAGACCATGCATCGATTATAGGGGTCTTAATCGTCTTACCATTAAGAATGCTTACCCTATTCTGCTCATTACGGAACTCTTTGACCGCCTCAAGGGAGCTACGGTCTTTACTAAACTTGATTTGAGAGGAGCGTACAATCTCGTTAGGATTAAGGAGGGCCACGAATAGAAAACAGCATTTAACACCAGGAGCGGGCATTATGAGTATCTTGTAATGCCCTTTGGCCTATGTAATGCTCCTGCTGTTTTTCAGGAATTTATTAATGATGTCCTATGAAATATGTTGCAACAGTGTGTTGTGGTGTACTTAGACGACATCCTCATACACTCACCCACACTTGAGGCTCATCGTTCTGATGTTACACGGTTTCTTCAGAGACTACGTGAGAATGGCCTGTTTTGTAAACTCAAGAAATGTGAGTTCCATCAGACTCAAGTAACCTTCCTAGGTTATGTTATCTCCGTTGCAGGGTTCTCCATGGATCCTGACAAGTTATCTGCAGTTCTGCAGTGGCCTCGCCCAGTTGGTCTTTGGTCTATTCAACGTTTTTTGGGTTTCGCCAATTACTATAGAAAGTTTATTAAAAACTTTTCCTCCTTGGTCAAACCTATCACAGACATGACCCGTAAAGAGAATGATCTACTCCATTGGTCACCTACTGACATTAACGCCTTTGATAGTCTTAAGACTGCCTTTGCTGCTGCTCCAGTTCTGGCTCATCCTAACCCTGTCCTGCCTTTCGTTCTTGAGGTAGATGCATCTGAGACTGGAGTAGTTGAGTATCTTCTCGAGGGTACTAGCGTGCCAGTGCTCATTCTTACTGACCACAAGAATTTAACTTATCTATCTGAAGCAAAATGTTTGTCGCACCAACAGGCCAGATGGGTGCTATTTTTGTCTCGGTTTAATTATGTGGTCTCCTACCTGCCTGGTAGTAAGAATGTTAGGGCTGATGCCCTCTCTCGACAATTTTCGCCTCTGTCCAAGGAGGAGTCTGTACCTACTCCTGTTATACATCCTGACCATATTTTGGCTACCATACGTACTAATTTGACTTCTCCTTTGTGGGAGGAGATCCTGGCTGCACAAACCAATGCACCTCCTGAGAAACCTAGTGGTAAGTGTTTTGTTCCTGAGAATCTTCGAGCTAAACTTTTGCACACTTACCACTATCCTAAAGCCACAGGTCACCCAGGCAAGAACCAAATGATTTGGTCTGTCACTCGACAATTCTGGTGGCCAGGTCTTCGTTCTGATGTTGCTGCGTATGTTGCCTCCTGCTCAGTTTGTGCACAGAATAAGACTCCTCGACGTCTTCCTGTGGGTCTTCTTCAACCTATTGCTAATGGTGAGCGTCCTTAGACACATCTTTCCATGGACTTAACTCCCTGTTTCCAATGGCAATACTGTTATCCTTATGGTGGTTGACCGTTTTTTTTCTAAAATGTCACATTGCATTCCCTTGATGAAGCTGCCTACTGCTCAGGAGCTTGCTTCAATTTTTGCCCGGGAGGTCTTCCGTTTACATGGGTTACCCAAGGAGATAGTGTCGGACCGGGGTAGCCAGTTTGTCTCCAGATTTTGGCGTTCCTTTTGTGCTCAAATGGGGATCCAGTTTTCCTTCTCCTCGGCATATCACCCTCAATCCAATGGGGCTGCGGAACGTTCTAATCAAGCTCTGGAACAGTTCCTCCGTTGCTATGTCTCAGATCACCACAATAATTCGTCTGAACTGTTACCTTGGGCAGAGTTTGCTCGTAATAGTGCTATTAATGCTTCCTCCAAGTTATCGCCGTTCATGGCGAATTATGGGTTTCAACCATCCTTGTTGCCCGATTCATTCATGTCTCAGGGTATTCCGGCTTTGGAGGAGCATCTCTGGCAACTCCGTTCCACGCAGATTCAGGATTGCCTTCATCGTTCTATGCAGCTTAGGTGTCTGCCCGCACCTTCCTACCAGGTTGGTGAGAGAGTTTGGCTGTCCTCCCGCAACTTGAACCTTTGTGTGCCTTCCAATAAATTGGCTCCCCGTTATGTTGGTCCTTTTCGAATACTCCAACGGGATAATCCTGTGGCCTACGTTCTTGAACTTCCTCCTGCTATGCGCATCTCCAATGTTTTTCATGTCTCCCTCTTGAAACCATTGGTTTGTAATCGGTTTACCACTGTGTTGCCTCGTCCCTGTCCTATCTTTGTTGACAACCATGAGGAGTATGAGTTCAGCAGCATTATTGACTCTCGTATGTCCAGGGGCCGTGTACAGTATTTGGTTCACTGGAGGGGCTACGGTCCGGAGGAGCGTTCTTGGGTTCCCTCCTCTGATGTTCATGCTCCTGCCCTCCTCCGTGCCTTCCATGCCTGTTTCCCCAATAAGCCTTTTGTCTTCCCGCAGGGGAGGGGTTGTTGAGGGGAGGGTACTGTCAGGGTTTTTTCCCCTGTTTTGTTTGCCATGTGCTGCTGGCAGCCATTTTACTCACCTCTCTTCCTGACTATGATGCATTGTGGGGGATGCTGCTCATTTCCTACACTTCCTTTTATGGCCAGACCGGTGTGCATCATCCATGCGAGACAGGATGCAGTCTCAGAATTGTGATGTCATCACTTATTATTTAAAGGGCCCCTGTTCAGTATGCTTTGCCTTTGCGTTGTCTCAGACATGTTTGTGAGAGTTCCTGTGTATTACCTGGCTGCCTGACGTCCTTCCTGGTTCCTGATCCCTGGCTTGTTCCTGACTCTGCTGTTTTCCTTGATCCTGATTCCGGCTCGTCTGACTATTCGCTTTGGCTCCTGACTCGGCTCGTCTGACTACCAGCTCTGGTTTTTTACTCCTGGCTTGTTATTTGACTTGTGGACTTTTTATTATTTTTTGCAATTAATAAAGGTGTGATTATTTTTGCACTCGTCTCAGTCTGATTCCTGGCACCCTGACAGTTTCAAGGTGTGTCTGTGTATGTTTGTGTTTTTGATAGGTTTTGGTATCTGTGTATGTTTGCACTAGTATATGTACATGAGTTCATAGGTTTCTATCTCTGCATGTACAAGTATTTTGTGTGTTTGCACTAGATTATGTATGTGAGGTGTCTATCTGTGTATGTATGTGTATTTTGTGCATGCGTGTTTGCTCAAGTATATATACTGTATTTGTATTTATCGGTGTCTGTATCTTTGTGAATGTATGTGTATTTTGTGTGTTTGTGTACGCGTGTATATGTTTATATATATATATATATATATATATATATATACTGATCAGTGTTTGTATCTGAGTGTATATATGTGTGTTTTGTATGTGTGTGTGCGTGCAAGTATATATATTTGTATTTATCGGTGTCTGTATCTCTGTGAATGTATGTGTATTTTGTGTGTTTGTGTACACGTGTATATGTTTATATATATATATATGCTGATCAGTGTTTGTATCTGAGTGTATATATGTGTATTTTGTATGTGTGTGTGCGTGCAAGTGTATATATTTGTGTTGTATGGGTATTTTGTGTGTTTTTGTGTATGGATATATGTGTGTTTATTGGTGTCTGTAATATGTGTTTATTGGTGTCTGCGTCTGTGTGTATATGCATGTAGGTATGTGTGTGTGCATATATATATATATATATATATATATATATATATATATACACAGATGGCTTGTTGACTGTTTGTACTAAATGTATATATACCAAAGCATTTACCCATTGATTATGATAAGGCGTTGCAGTTGCAAGCCTGGTTACATTTGAATCACTGATATTTACCAGCTTCAGTACAAGAAGGAGATGTTTTACTTGCATTCCCAAACTTTTCTTTTCATTGTAGCTACATCTCTTGGTTTTCATTTTTTTTTTTTATTTATTTAGTTTTTTTTAAGAGTTATTTCAAATATTTATATCTGTAGTGTATTCTTTTTTTTTTTTGGTGTGTGTGTGTGAGGGGTGCTCTTTATGAATTCTTGCACCGGGGCCCTGAGGTTTCTAATTACGCCTCTGTTTATATATATTTATATATCTATATACAGTATAATAATCTCTCTCTCTCTCGCTCTCTCTCTCTCTATATATATATATATATATATATATATATATATACATAGGTATAAATATATATTTGTTTAAAAAAAACATCAGATATTTGTAGAAATATTTATTTATGAATAAATAGAACATATTCTATTATGTAAAGAACACTGGAATATGAAATATTCATAATTTAATGTCGCTATTAAGAATATGTTATGGTGTTTGCGCGAGAGTGGGGTGTTTTTTTCAACTTTTTTTCTCCATTGACTTCTATGAGGGAATGCGAGAACGCGATGTTCAATTTTTTACTTTTTGCACAAGTCGGTTTACCGCTAGAAAAAAAAAATTTACTTTCAACTTGTAATACCAACACAACCCAACTACTGCAAAAATGAAAATACTAGCTGAGTTTTCGTTATAGCGAAACACAAAATACCGCTCCACTTTGTTTTACAATATTACATTTTTTGTCACTTGGTAACTATTTTATACAGAAAACTATAATAATAAAATTGTTCCAGGGCTAAATGTGCCTGTTTTTTTAGCGCTGCAGAATATGTTGTCTCTCTATACATAATCGCTAAAGAGTATAGCAAACAGACACTAAGATTTATAGAGTCTTAGGTACCATTTAATTCAGTTATTTCACACAATATTAGATCCATTTTAAAGCTACACACAATTCTGATTTCAGACAAGAGTGGGAGGTAGCAGATATCCACTATTTTAGCTATCTCTCCAGTAAAATATTTTATTTGTTAACATTTCCTGGTGATTAGCATTGACTGGTGTTCATCCCCATTGCAACATGTATTACAACACTGTTTGTCACATATCTGCCTTTTATCTCATTTATCTCTACACAGGACAGGAAAGGTCTGTGCACTGTCATTTATAGAGAGAATGCTGTGCAAAAGGGGGAAGAGAACCCTTAGAGAAAAGCCTGCACAGATGTTATTAGGTGAATAGAGGATAATAGAATGCTAGAGAGAGAGAGAGAGAGAGAGAGAAGAGAGAGAGAGAGAGAGAGAGAGAGAGAAGAGAGAGAGAGAGAGAGAGAGAGAGAGAGAGAGAGAGAGAGAGAGAGAGAGAGAGAGAGAGAGAGAGAGAGAGAGAGAGAATAACTAACACGGCCCGTGTGAACGGGCTTTAGTACTAGTTATATATAATACATTTCAATTTTGGGTTTGGCTAATTGATCTTTGTAAATCTGAGCGCAATAAGGTTTATTTTGTAGCAACTAATATTAGATATTGGCCCACACTCTACCTCCCTCCTGTGGTTAGGATCCACAACTATTACAGCAAAGTTTGTTGGAAGCAAAAACATATAACACTTGTAATAGTGGCACACATAGTACGTTTTTCGTAAAACACATATAAAACGGAGGGTGTCATTTTTTCTACGGAATATACCCAACAATTTAATAAGATTTGAAAAATCTTGAGGAACATTTTGGTTTTACTTAGAGGTGATGAAGCCTTAGGCACAGAAATTGAAAAATGCAGATTTGTGGCACAGAAACCTTTTTCTTTATCTGCACAGCTCTCATTGAATATCTCTAAGAAGAATAGATCTTTATGGCTTACAACAACTGTTAATTTTAAATGTGGAAGTAAAATGTACAACACATGTTGGGCCAGATTACAAGTGGAGTGCATGCAAGCGATATTAGCGCTCCCCTTTGTAATACCAGCACACAATAATGTGCACTGGTATTACAAGTTTGCCCATTTGCGGGGGCACAACAATTTAGCGCTCCACTTGTAATCTATCCCGTAGTGTTAGAAATCAGGCAGAAATTTTGTGAGTACTGTTACAAGTGATAACTTTAATATCAAATGTTATGATAATTGTATCACTAATTTTGTGGTTTAGTTATTGGAATGTGGTTTTTGCCACAAACAGTATACAGGTCAAACAACTAGACCCCTTAGAAATAGAGTGGGTGAACACATGCGTGACTTTAAATATTACATCAGTTGCCTCTCATTTTAATAATTTGCATTTGACGAATATACGGATTAGTGTCATTGATAGAGCAATATTGACATCTAGGGGTGGTGATAGGTACAAACTACTCCAGAAGAAAGAATTGTATTAGATAGTTCAACTACAAACTAGGAGCCCTTATGGCATGAACAAAGGTTGGGATATCAGCTATTTTGTTGATACATAGATACATTTCTTTCTATTTCCAAGCATGGTTATAGCTTCTGTGAAGTCATTTGTATACAATTAATTCATTTTTTATAATATGCACAATCTTATGAAGGCTTTCTCATATGTATTTCCTCTGCAGCGGTTCTTTTGAATGTGATGGGTTGGTTTTTTGGACACTTTGGTGATATTGTTAGGCGTTATTTTATATTTTATATTCACCTGGAACTAAATGGGTCACCTTTGCGAGATATCTCGTGAACAAAAATCAGACAGCTAGCAAGTAAAGTCTAATCACTGTTCTGTTTATTATAAGGCATCACATACTTTTATAGACAATGGTTACAGTATATGGGGTTAAAAAAATTATGTATCATAATCACACTATTTGACACAGTATGCTTAGAACAAGAACTTCATAGTAAAAATAAGGAGTATGTTTAATGAGCGAGGAGTGTAAGATAAAAGTAGACCTGGGCGCATCGCCCAACACAAAGCAAGGCCATCGGACAAATTATTGGGATAAAGTGTTCAGCTTAGAACATCAACATATTGTTTTCTCACAGCATAATAAGCTATGGTATAACTAACTATAATAAACCATTCTTAAAATGGAGTCTAACAAAACTTAAGAGTAGAGACAAAATGGTGTCAATGATGTTATATATATAAATATTTACATTCCACCCTTTTATTCTAACAGAATAACATACTATGGCCTAGATTTGGAGTTCGGCGGTAGCCGTGAAAACCAGCGTTAGAGGCTCCTAACGCTGGTTTTGGCCGCCCGCTGGTATTTGGAGTCAGTGATTAAAGGGTCTAACGCTCACTTTTCAGCCGCGACTTTTCCATACCGCAGATCCCCCTACGCCATTTGCGTATCCTATCTTTTCAATGGGATCTTCCTAACGCCGGTATTTAGAGTCGTTTCTGAAGTGAGCGTTAGAGCTCTAACGACAAAACTCCAGCCGCCTGAAAATAGCAGGAGTTAAGAGCTTTCTGGCTAACGCCAGTTCATAAAGCTCTTAACTACTGTACCCTAAAGTACACTAACACCCATAAACTACCTATGTACCCCTAAACCGAGCTCCCCCCACATCGCCGCCACTCGATTAAAATTTTTAACCCCTAATCTGCCGACCGACACCTACGTTATACTTATGTACCCCTAATCTGCTGCCCCTAACCCCGCCGACCCCTATATTACATTTATTAACCCCTAACCTGCCCCCCACAACATCGCCGCCAGCTACTTAAAATAATTAACCCCTAATCTTCCGACCGCAAAGCGCCGCCACCTACGTTATCCCTATGTACCCCTAATCTGCTACCCCTAACACCGCCGACCCCTATATTATATTTATTAACCCCTAATCTGCCCCCCTCAACGTCGCCGACACCTGCCTACACTTATTAACTCCTAATCTGCCGAGCGGACCTGAGCGCTACTATAATAAAGTTATTAACCCCTAATCCGCCTCACTAACCCTATAATAAATAGTATTAACCCCTAATCTGCCCTCCCTAACATCGCCGACACCTAACTTCAATTATTAACCCCTAATCTGACGACCGGAGCTCACCGCTATTCTAATAAATGTATTAACCCCTAAAGCTAAGTCTAACCCTAACACCCCCCTAACTTAAATATAATTTACATCTAACGAAATAAATTAACTCTTATTAAATAAATTATTCCTATTTAAAGCTAAATACTTACCTGTAAAATAAACCCTAATATAGCTACAATATAAATCATAATTATATTATAGCTATTTTAGGATTAATATTTATTTTACAGGCAACTTGGTATTTATTTTAACCAGGTACAATAGCTATTAAATAGTTAAGAACTATTTAATAGCTACCTAGTTAAAATAATAACAAATTTACCTGTAAAATAAATCCTAACCTAAGATATAATTAAACTTAACACTACCCTATCAATAAAATAATTAAATAAACTACCTACAATTACCTACAATTAACCTAACACTACACTATCAATAAATTAATTAAACACAATTGCTACAAATAAATACAATTAAATAAACTACCTAAAGTACAAAAAATAAAAAAGAACTAAGTTACAAAAAATAAAAATTTTTTTACAAACATAAGAAAAATATTACAACAATTTTAAACTAATTACACCTACTCTAAGCCCCCTAATAAAACAACAAAGCCCCCCAAAATAAAAAATTCCCTACCCTATTCTAAATTAAAAAAGTTACAAGCTCTTTTACCTTACCAGCCCTGAACAGGGCCCTTTGCGGGGCATGCCCCAAGAATTTCAGCTCTTTTGCCTGTAAAAAAAAACATACCATACCCCCCCCCCAACATTACAACCCACCACCCACATACCCCTAATCTAACCCAAACCCCCCTTAAATAAACCTAACACTAAGCCCCTGAAGATCTTCCTACCTTGTCTTCACCATCCAGGTATCACCGATCCGTCCTGGCTCCAACATCTTCATCCAACCCAAGCGGGGGTTGGCGATCCATAATCCGGTGCTGAAGAGGTCCAGAAGAGGCTCCAAAGTCTTCCTCCTATCCGGCAAGAAGAGGACATCCGGACCGGCAAACATCTTCTCCAAGCGGCATCTTCGATCTTCTTCCATCCGGAGCGAAGCGGCAGGATCCTGAAGACCTCCAGCGCGGAACATCCATCCGGACCGACGACTGAACGACGAATGACTGTTCCTTTAAGGGACGTCATCCAAGATGGCGTCCCTCGAATTCCGATTGGCTGATAGGATTCTATCAGCCAATCGGAATTAAGGTAGGAATTTTCTGATTGGCTGATGGAATCAGCCAATCAGAATCTAGTTCAATCCGATTGGCCGATCCAATCAGCCAATCAGATTGAGCTCGCATTCTATTGGCTGATCGGAACAGCCAATAGAATGCGAGCTCAATCTGATTGGCTGATTGGATCAGCCAATCGGATTGAACTTGATTCTGATTGGCTGATTCCATCAGCCAATGAGAAAATTCCTACCTTAATTCCGATTGGCTGATAGAATCCTATCAGCCAATCGGAATTCGAGGGACGCCATCTTGGATGACGTCCCTTAAAGGAACAGTCATTCGTCGTTCAGTCGTCGGTCCGGATGGATGTTCCGCGCTGGAGGTCTTCAGGATCCTGCCGCTTCGCTCCGGATGGAAGAAGATCGAAGATGCCGCTTGGAGAAGATGTTTGCCGGTCCGGATGTCCTCTTCTTGCCGGATAGGAGGAAGACTTTGGAGCCTCTTCTGGACCTCTTCAGCACCGGATTATGGATCGCCAACCCCCGCTTGGGTTGGATGAAGATGTTGGAGCCAGGACGGATCGGTGATACCTGGATGGTGAAGACAAGGTAGGAAGATCTTCAGGGGCTTAGTGTTAGGTTTATTTAAGGGGGGTTTGGGTTAGATTAGGGGTATGTGGGTGGTGGGTTGTAATGTTGGGGGGGGGGTATTGTATTTATTCTTTTACAGGCAAAAGAGCTGAACTTCTTGGGGCATGCCCCGAGGTAAAAGAGCTTGTAACTTTTTTAATTTAGAATAGGGTAGGGAATTTTTTATTTTGGGGGGCTTTGTTATTTTATTAGGGGGCTTAGAGTAGGTGTAATTAGTTTAAAATTGTTGTAATATTTTTCTTATGTTTGTAAATATTTTTTTATTTTTTGTAACTTAGTTATTTTTTATTTTTTGTACTTTAGTTAGTTTATTTAATTGTATTTATTTGTAGGAATTGTGTTTAATTAATTTATTGATAGTGTAGTGTTAGGTTAATTGTAGGTAGTTTATTTAATTTTTTTATTGATAGTGTAGTGTTAGGTTTAATTATATCTTAGGTTAGGATTTATTTTACAGGTAAATTTGTTATTATTTTAACTAGGTAACTATTAAATAGTTCTTAACTATTTAATAGCTATTGTACCTGGTTAAAATAATTACAAAGTTGCCTGTAAAATAAATATTAATCCTAAAATAGCTACAATGTAATTATAATTTATATTGTAGCTATATTAGGATTTATTTTACAGGTAAGTATTTAGCTTTAAATAGGAATCATTTATTTAATAAGAGTTAATTTATTTCGTTATATGTAAATTATATTTAAGTTAGGGGGGTGTTAGTGTTAGGGTTAGACTTAGCTTTAGGGGTTAATACATTTATTAGAATAGCGGTGAGCTCCGATCGGAAGATTAGGGGTTAATAATTGAAGTTAGGTGTCGGCGATGTTAGGGAGGGCAGATTAGGGGTTAATACTATTTATGATAGGGTTAGTGAGGCGGATTAGGGGTTAATAACTTTATTATAGTAGCGCTCAGGTCCGCTCGGCAGATTAGGAGTTAATAAGTGTAGGTAGGTGGCGGCGATGTTGGGAGCGGCAGATTAGGGGTTAATAAATATAATATAGGGGTCGGCGATGTTAGGGCAGCAGATTAGGGGTACATAGGGATAACGTAGGTTGCGGCGGTTTACGGAGCGGCAGATTAGGGGTTAAAAAAAATATGCAGGGGTCAGCGATAGCGGGAGCGGCAGAATAGGGGTTAATAAGTGTAAGGCTAGGGGTGTTTAGACTCGGGGTACATGTTAGAGTGTTAGGTGCAGACGTAGGAAGTGTTTCCCCATAGGAAACAATGGGGCTGCGTTAGGAGCTGAACGCTGCTTTTTTGCAGGTGTTAGGTTTTTTTTTCAGCTCAAACAGCCCCATTGTTTCCTATGGGAGAATCGTGCACGAGCACGTTTTTGAGGCCGGCCGCGTCCGTAAGCAACTCTGGTATCGAGAGTTGCATTTGCGGTAAAAATGCTCTACGCTCCTTTTTTGGAGCCTAACGCAGCATTTGTTTGAACTCTCGATACCAGAGTTAAATTTATGGTGCGGCCAGAAAAAAGCCCGCGGAGCGTTAACAGCCCTTTTACCGCCAAACTCCAAATCTAGGCCTATGAAAATTAAACAACTATATAAAAGGCACATACAATTAGTAAATCTATTAACAACAATATAAGCCTAATACTACGGTATAACATAAATCTATGTGCGAATACTGTAGATAAATTCAGTCACATGTACTGCTATAGTAGATAACTAATATCAAAATGCTAAATAGGCTAATAGGGCACAACATGTCACTGAACAGGAGTACGGTCTCTCAAATACTCTCTGTCTACCTCCCAGCATCCCCAAACTACTGGTCTATCTGCACAAAGACCCAACCAGCCCCCTATCTACCCCCAAACAACACTGCATCTTTATTTCTCAACCTGCATAGCTAGCATCGCCAAATAGCATAGACAGTTCCCTGCTCTGTACACTCTCCACAGTGAAGCATAACATGGGAACAGCACAAGTATCTTTGGGTGGCCTCTGATCACTTTAAGAACAGTCTTTGTCCTCTTAGAGCTCCACCTCCCTCAGACACTCTGCTTCAATACCATAGTCCATTTGCAGTAGGGGTGCTTTGCAAGTGTCCATCAGCAGGTACATGCTGGAAGTACGATGGTTTGTTCATGGGGTAGACAAGGAAAACAGGTGGATCCTCATAGCAACAGATACTTGAGTCAGAAGGAGTCTAAGAAGGAAACAAAACAGCACAAGATGAGCACACACCCTGATACAATCACAATTATGCCCATCAAAACCTCTTTCACTTTTTTGTAAGCATCACAATTTCCTTTAATAGGTTAACTTATCCAATGTCATTTAAAACCAGGAAAACATTGTGGATATATAATACAAACTAAATACATTGATTATACTTTTACAGAGAATAACTCACAGCTTCTCTATACAATTTAAATGATACCTTAAACTTGAATATTAAGCAAGTAAAAACGGCTAGACCTCATCAAGAGACTGTATGGCTATGCTAGGTAACTTGTGCTAATGCCTGCCCTGCAACAAAAATGAAAAGTAAAACGTCAATAAAAACATTTTCTTTCAAATTAATTTCTTCAGACTTTCTCTTTGAACTACTAAAAAAATAGCTTAGTGTTGTTTTACTCTGTAAAGCTACTATATGTAATGTTTACAATTCTCCAAATATGATCTTAGTAGAATCAGCTGTCTCACCTGATATAAGCTAATTATTTTATGCAACCTAAATTTTCTTTCACTCCAGTATGAGGGAAGAATACAATCATAACATTATTAAAACTACACAATCTTTTTAAAGGTAAATACATCTTTATGGTAAGATAATTCCTTTAGCTGACAAACACCTGGAGTTACAAAACTCAAATAGTAGATACCATACCAGTTAATAAAGGAAAAATACATTTGCTTTTATAACACAGATCCAATAAGAGCCATTGAAAGTAGAAAATATACCATCAATATCACTATAATTATACTACTCCCAAAACTCAGATTTCTCTATATGATTGATATAAATTTCTTGCTGAGACGTGTCCTCACTCTTTTATTTTAATACGCTAAGGAATGATTACAATGGGAAATTCGTACAAAAACTTCCTATTCTCATACCTTTCTCCATTGTAAGACACATATATCCCTTCTTCACTTAAATATTAAGGGGTAGTATAGAAACATGGGAGAACCTTCTGTGTTCTACAATGGTGAAGGATCTAGAATATTCTGAGATATTGCAGCATTTTCTTTAAACTATAAAGGTGAAAACATATTCTCTATACTCAGTGGGACATACAATAGGTTACAATACTGCAAGGTTTAGAGTTACACTTATCTGGAAGGTTACTTTGTATAAGTACATAAACTACAATGTGTACTAATACAAATAAGGCATACTTTTCTGCAGGCAAAGCTATGACTTCTTATAACTAATATGATCATTAAAAATAACATAATTACAAGAGAATACAAAACAAGCAATATAACGCCTAGATTTATAGTTCTGTGTTAGCCGTCAAAAGCAGTGTTAAGGGGTCCTAACGCTGCTTTTTACCGCCCGCTGGTATTTAGAGTCAGTCAGGAAAGGGTCTAACGCTCACTTCCAAGCCGCGACTTTTCCATACCGCAGATCCCCTTACGCCATTTGCGTATCCTATATTTTCAATGGGATCTTCCTAACGCCGATATTTAGAGTCTTGGCTGAAGTGAGTGGTAGACCCTCTACCGACAAGACTCCATCCGCAGAAAAAAGTCAGTAGTTAAGAGCTTTCTGGGCTAACGCCGGTTTATAAAGCTCTTAACTACTGTGCTCTAAAGTACACTAACACCCATAAACTACCTATGTACCCCTAAACCGAGGTCCCCCCACATCGCCGCCACTATAATAAAAATGTTTAACCCCTAATCTGCCGAACGCACACCGCCGCCACCTACATTATCCCTATGTACCCCTAATCTGCTGCCCCTAACATCGCCGACACCTACATAATATTTATTAACCCCTATTCTGCCCCCCCCAACATCGCCGCTACCTTACCTACACTTATTAACCCCAAATTGATTTAATTTATTTATTGATAGTGTAGTGTTAGGTTTAATTGTAACTTAGGTTAGGATTTATTTTACAGGTAATTTTGTAATTATTTTAACTAGGTAGCTACTAAATAGTTAATAACTATTTAATAGATATTGTACCTAGTTAAAATAAATACAAAGTTGCCTGTAAAATAAATATAAATCCTAAAATAGCTACAATGTAATTATTTGTTATATTGTAGCTATATTAGGATTTATTTTACAGGTAAGTATTTAGCTTTAAATAGGAATACTTTAGTTAATAAGATTTAATTTATTTCGTTAGATTAAAATTATATTTAACTAAGGGGGGGTGTTAGGGTTAGACTTAGCTTTAGGGGTTAATACATTTATTAGAGTAGTGGCGAGGTCCGGTCTGCAGATTAGGGGTTAATACTTGAAGTTAGATGTCGGCGATGTTAGGGAGGGCAGATTAGGGGTTAATAATATTTATTATGGGGTTTTTGAGGTGGGAGTGCGGCGGTTTAGGGGTTAATACATTTATTATAATGGTGGCGAGGTCCAGTCGGCAGATTAGGGGTTAATAAGTGTATGTAAGGGAGTGGCGACGTTGGGGGGGGCAGATTAGGGGTTAATAAATATACTATAGGGGTTGGCGGTGTTGTGGGCAGCAGATTAGGGGTTCATAGGTATAATGTAGGTTGCGGCGGTGTCCGGAGCGTCAGATTAGGGGTTAATAATATAATGCAGGGGTCAGCGATAGTGGGGGCAGCAGATTAGGGGTTAATAAGTGTAAGGTTAGGGGTGTTTAGACTCGGGGTACATGTTAGGGTGTTAGGTGCAGACTTAGAAAGTGTTTCCCCATAGGAAACAATGGGGCTGCGTTGGGAGCTTAACGCTGCTTTTTTGCAGGTGTTAGTTTTTTTTTCATCCCAAACTGCCCCATTGTTTCCTATGGGGGAATCGTGCACGAGCACGTTTTTACAGCTAGCCGCTACCGTAAGCAACGCTGGTATTGAGAGTTGAAGTGGCGATAAATATGCCTCTACACTCCCTTTTTGGAGCCTAACGCAGCCCTTCAGAGAACTCTAAATTCCAGCGTTATTTAAAAGGTGCGGGGGAAAAAAACACGCGTAGCTAACGCACCCCTTTGGCCGCAAAACTCTAAATCTAGCCGTAAGTAAACAAGTTAAAACAATACTCCTCTAATTTAGCTGTGAATGACTCTGTAACAGCGTAACAGGTCCTCAACTTCCAACAGGCAAGGCACAGTCCAGAGAAGGATAGTCTTTATGTTCTGAAGACACACATCATAGAAAACAGTCATATATTACCCAATGCAAAGAATGGATCCAAAAGATAGTTCAGCAACTTTTACTGCAGTGGTTAAAACAAACTTGACAAAAGGTCTTTTATCTTCTTTTTCTTTCCTTCAGCTAGGCGCCAGGCATCTCTTTATTTAAAAGGTTTACTTGCATTCAATCTTCAATCTTTTGGAGAGTGCACTATAAAATTTTGTCTGTACTGATTTACCTAAATATGAAAAACTCAAAAATCATTTAGTGTTTTTTTCTTTCTTTTTTTATATGTATAAAGCTCCATGATCTCATCCTGCAAATACAAATATTTTGTTAACAACTTGTCTAAATATTTTAGGTTCATTTTCTAACTTAAAAACACTCACCCAAATCACATAAATAAAGATACTCATCAATACTCCCCCCTTTGTTCGCCTATGTTTTACGCAAACACAATATGACAGCAAACTTAAAGACAATCAATGCACTCCTAAAAGAAGTAGTATCCTTAAAATTAGGCAAAATCAAATACACCTCAATATTCAATATTCAATTCATACAGCACTCTTCCACACATATTCTCTAAAAAATAAAAACATAAAAAACATTCTCTAAGAAATAATTTAAAAACAACTATCCACTAAGCAAAACAAAACATTAACAGCCCTCACAAACTTTTAACAAACACAATCAACTTGAAAGCAAGCACATATACTTACACTCACTGAAACACAGCACTGGAAAATACCACATTCTAACAAAACACTTCAAATAATTCAAATTCTATAACAACCTTTCATGCCCTGGTTTTGTAAATTTTACCCTGCACAATACTATTAAATCATGATAATAATGCAATCACTTTAGAAGGTCAATAAACTCTAGTTGCACATTTACAAATAAATTCCCTAACCATGAATAAATAAAGAAAACACACAAACACCTAAGTACTATATTCTGAGAAAGGTCAGAAAATAATGGCATTGCTACTGCTTACTACTGGTTTCTGTTTGCATGCATAGGGCAACCCCACTGTTAAAAAATCATGTTTGTCACAAATAATTTTGGAAAAGCTTTAGAATCCAGTATATTGGCGGCAGTAACCAGCCACGTAGCCATTACATGCTATGCTATACTTTAATATAATAAGGATTCTAATAAATACACAATTATTTGATTTAATTTTTATATATAATTTGATATTCAACATTTTATCTGACTAAATATAACAATTTTATACAAAAATTAAATTTCTAAAAAGAATAATAATAATTTACACTAATAGATTAAAAGGACAGTTTACCCACAATTTTCGACCCTTTAAAATGTTCACAATGATCCATTTTACCTGATGGAGTGTATTTAATTGTTTACAAATAGCTCATTCACACCTATTTTGGCATTTGAAATAGCTGATGCAGCCTGTGGTATACCCAATTATAGTAAAAGTTTGAATACTGGAGTCTCATCTTTTGAATATCCTAAGTAAACAAACACAGCCAGAAGAAGAAATTACACTCTCTGTGGGGTACAGGATAGTTAAGTAATAAAATGACAAGTTTCTGTTGCTCTGTCTAAGCACTGAGCTCCGGTTTTCCAGACAAATATCAGATAAGGACAATGAATGAAGAAATGTCCACTCACCTTATAGAAAAGGAATTGCAATTACAGCAGCTAGAAGATGACATTCGCTCATCACGCAAATGCAAAGTTTATTTAGAAATAGCCCAAAATGAAATTATAAAACAAAAACAAGTATTGCCTCACTTCTAAACACAGAAGACCACATATATTTAATTAATTCACGTATTTTAAACGTATTTATAATTGCTGCAAAATTTAAAAAAAATGTTTTATTGCCTGCTTCATATTTTAAACTTTCAAATTCTTAAATAAGATTGCGATCTTAGTCAAACAATATGGCCATATTCTGCTCAGCCAGTCACCACTTACAAGGTGTCCCAAAATAGACTGGTCCTAACACTATAAAATTTAGCCTTACTGGATTGAATCATTCAACACATATTTACCTGGATTAAAATCCAACACTGCAGTGCTTGCCAAAAATTGATGCGTGTTTTTTTACTCTGCACTGGGTAAGTAGATGAGTGTTTTTTACTCTACTTTTCCCTCTGTGAATCTGAACCTAAATTTATTTTTAGTAATAGATGTTGGTTATATATGATAAAGGGTTAAGGGGTTCCTGCAGTAAAGAAGCAGGGTTTTGCGGAGGTTTTTAGTCCTGCCGGCATTTGTGATAACCCCCTCTAGACAGGTTTACAGTCTTGTGCTAGTTTAGACAGGTGTGCAGTCCTGTCTGGTGAAGCGCGCAAAGAGATAAAAGTAAGCATGCATTGACGGGGCGTGTCCAAGTAGCGGCTCTGTGCAGTTGCATGTTTCATGAGCTCCGGGTGAGATGACATTAATCCGCCGATTATAGCTCAGATTATACAGCTTTTACCTATCAAAGAGTGAAATATCAACTTCAGCTTGCTGTGTTCATGATCCCTGGGCTGAAACTGGACAAAAGAGGCTTGCAGCGGCGGCTTATCTCACAGGCAGCGTTCCCCCCCGGACCTCCGGGGTAATTTGCTGGAGCTGATCGTCTTTATCATATCATAAAGAACAGCCTTTATTAACTCACAAAGAACAGCCTTTGTCATATCACAGAGAAAACATATACTAACGCAAGATACAAGGGCGCTAAAGAGACTATAGTTACACAGGAACGTCGCAATGGAGACCGGAGAGTTTAATGATAAGATAGACAGCTGCTTTACTAAGCTGGAAGCCATGCTAATGGCGCTAATTGATAAAGCACCCACAGAGCAGGAGCTGCAGCTCCTTATTGACAGAGCAGAGGGATCTGATCGGATAGCATTACCGGACCGGCCAGTTTTGTCTCAGGAGGCTGGAGAGGATTTGTACCGAGGTAAGCTCGACCCAGTCCATACACCCCTGCAGGGAAAGCCCAAGACCCAACACATTAAGAAGGCTCCGATGATCGTACAGCAGCTAACTATCATTAACTATATGACACCTGTCACTGGTCTGGTAGTGGCGGATGGAAATGCGCCCCGATGGCTGCCGCGGGAGCACCCGAGGCGGGAAAAACCTACATGCAATCCCAATATGGAGTCTATCCCACGTCATAGCCAGCAGGCAACTCTCGGCACCTCTATTATGCAAGACCACAGGGATGAGTGGGGAATTAGCTGTTACAGACGGCAGAAGCAGAAAATCACTGAAAATGTGGACTTAAATATACTTACTAACCTGCCTCAAATGAAACACCCGAGCATCGCTACAGGTACCGCATTTTATGAAGGAGTGCTGGCAATGGAGCCGGGTATCACGCCAGATTTCCACCTAAAGATGGACATGTGTGAATACCCGGCCGTGATTTATTCCGGCCGGGAGAAAAGATGTGCTGGTGATACACAGATTATTAGCCTGGCGGACTCTAGTTGTGATCTGACCTCACAATTACAATTTGAGGGGGGATAGATTTTATCATGAGTGCTGGCAGAGCATGGACACACAAAGTTTAAAGAATGACTCAAAATAAGTTATAACCATGTTTTGTTTTCAATGTTTTTGTGTCTCTTTTACATTTACATTTTATTCGTTATGAACAGATATGTATGTACCTATCTAAATACTTTGATACGCTAAAGCTAGCTGAAACAGAATACTGAATTATTGTATCAGGACATAACCCTTTAATTATTATTTGCTAGGAAGCACTGAAATGTCAACACTGTTGTCCTGCATCCCTGTTGGCTTTATGCGGGGGATGGAGGGGCCCCCATAGTGATCTCAATAGTATGTAAGGGATAGTATGCATAGAAGATAGCCCTAGCTCCGTGTAGAAGGGAAGAGGCGTGGATGGGATTCGGCGTGATCAGCGGCCGGGATTGCGCCTGGGTTCTCAGCGACAACCACTATACTCGTACGGAGGGGAGTCATACATTGTAAGTGCACTTTGAGATAGATTCAGTACAGTTATGACCTAGTAAGAAACACCAGATGAAACTTTGAACTAGATACAGCGCTCCAATTTTCTCTATATAGAGCATAGGTACAGCAAATATAAAGTTTATAAGATAGCATGGTAATATTGCAAGGGTCTCCTTGCTGCTTATGTACATAGCTTAAGTAACTACGAACGTCATTTAATTGTTTAAGTGTGAGTCTAGCTAACTGGAGGGGATCAGCTCCAGCTTAAGCATCTATAATATCAAAGTATGTTTTGCTTTGTAACCTTTTATATAACTTCAGATGCATATTGTTCTGTGTTGTTTTTTGTTGTTTTTCAGTTCTAAGTAGGTATAACATAACCCCCTGGACATTTACAAGATGACAGAAAAGGCGCATAAGTGGCCTGTATTGGTGTTAATAGGGGTAGAAAAAGGAGGATTGGCATTATCTCTGTACATCAATTGATTGTTATATGGCTGACTTTATCTGTTCTGTACACATTTATCTACTTATTTTTTCCTCAATAAAAAAATTGATTTAAAAAAATAAAAATAAATAATAAATACAATTGTAAACAAAAAAAAAAAAAAAAAAGTAAGCATGCATTTGACGGAAGGTTTAAGTCCCCCGGGCAAGTTGGCATCGCTTTGTTGTGGTGAGTTTGAGTCTCATCTGTGTTGAAGTTTTCCCTATACATTCCTATAGTAGAGTTTTTGTTACCTATCACTGGATTTGAATTGATATTTGGTGCTTTCGCTTGCTTGCTTGCTTTTATTGCTATATGATTGTATTGTGCTGTGCTTAGAAGATATTAAAGGGACATGCCACCCACATTTTTTCTTTTTTGATTTAGAAAGAGAATGCAATTTTAAACATCTTTCTAATTTACTTATATTATCTAATTTGTTTTATTCTCTTGATATTCTTTGATGAAAAGCATATCTAGATATGCTCACTAGCTTCTGATTGGTTGCTGCACATAGAAGCTTCATGTGATTGGCTCACCATGTGCATTGCTTTTTCTTCAACTAAGGATATTTAAAAAATGAAGCAAAATAAATAATGGAAGTAAATTGTAATGTTGTTTAAATTTTTATTCTCTATCTGAATCATGAAAGAAAGATTTTGGGTTTAATGGCCCTTTAAGTGACTGTGCATTTTATCATTGCTGCTGTTATTTTGCTGCTATTATTGTGTTGTGGAAATGGGGTCTGATCATAGCAAAATTTTGATAATAATGCATAGAGAAAAGGAGAATGTTATTGCATTTTTTTAATGTGTTACAAAGGGGTTAACCGTTTAGTTTCAAGGCAGGGAGCTGTGCATGCTGAAGTTTTCTCCTGTATTCAGAGAAGTTATGAGTAGAGAAAGGGGAGGGGGAAGTGCTGTATAATGAGTGTTGGTCTGTCGGTTCTCACTGTGTCTTGTATGACATGTAAAAGATTTACTTTAAACCAAAAGAGAATGTATTATTCTGTTTGAGATTTGTTTGTCTCAATCTGTGGGGAAAATGGCCATTCCTTGCAAATTCGGACACTTTCAAATACATTTTGAATTTGGTGGAAAGTTAATCTTATTGTATTCTTAAATGTCTTTGGTATGTTATGAAATATATGTTTTCCTGAAAGAAGGAAAGAGACTGTTAATGTGTTTTCTGTGTCACTAAGTGTTTGATGTATGTTGAAATTGCTTTAGAATAAATTTTGGGAGTGAATTTATGGTATGCAAGCTGATATGATCTTGTGTGTGTATTGCTGTAAAAATGACCTTGGTGCATTTTTATTTCGGAATGGTAATTATTCAGGCTAGTTTCTTAGCTAAGAAATCAGACTTTGTAATGAGGTATTTTGAAGTTTTATTGTTGTAACTTTATTTTAAAGTCCTATGTATGTTCTTAATTATGTGTGTTATTAATAGCAGTTTTTTAGTTTTAAGTGATATTTGTTGTATGTAAATAAAGACTTTTCACCTGTTGCGGCATATAAATATAGTTTTTGCAAGTGAACTAATTAAGGGATTTGTGAATGTGTGGATGTTTGTGTAACTTTCGGTCACGTTCTGGTAAATGAAAAAAGATTAACAGGTTGATTCAAGTATGTTGTATTTGCAAGATTTGTGCAAGGAGTTAGTGGAAAAGATAAAATAAGGTTATAAGCTGTATATTATTAAATTTATCTAAAAGTATTTGGGTCCGTTTCTGTTGCAAGTAAATTAATTCAGTAGAAGTTTTAATATAAATGGGTATTATTTATGCGGTGATGGCTCTCATTTAAATATGCACGTCATGCATGATACAGTAAAGAAGTAGAATTTTTATGGTAAATAATACAAGTTTCCTAATCATGGCTAGGGTATACATATGTAATTTACATGATAAATGGTTAGTCCTTAAAGGGACAGTACACTGTTACATAGTTTTTATATTAATGTATTTTTAATGACTTGTGATACAAGCTGAATAGTATAAAATATGGGAGAAATTGCATTTGCGAGTTTATTTGTATATATGAAGTAGCTGGTTTTGTGCTTTCAAAACACAGTTTATTGCAATGGGTTGAATTTCGGATAGTAAGCATATCTCATTGTGTTCCATATCTTATATTTGTCTATAAAATCGGAGCTCAGGGCTTAGACAGAGCAATGGAAAATTGTCATTTTATTACTTAAAGGACCAGTTCACTCATGGGAAAGGAGTTCATGAGCAGCAATAACACTGTATTAACAAGTAAAGGAGATAAAACATAAATGTAGTGGTTTGCAAAATATATTTTTAAATCTGCCGTTTGGATAGCAGACATTTACGCAGTGTAACTCAATTCTCTCTGTAAGGCAAACTGAACTGATGCAATCTTGTGTTGCGATCTGTGAGAATAGCGAAAAAAAAAAAAAAGAAGAGAAAATATTTAAAGGGATACAGGCAAACTGATATAAAATCTGAGATTTTAAAGAAATATTTACAGAGAAAGAAGATGAGGTTTATTGTAAGCCAAACACTAGTATATTTAACTGTGTCAGCAGTTTCAATTAAAGATATTTTTAATTTGGGTAAAATGTCCCTTTAACTATCCTGCACCCCACTGTGAGTGTTTTTTTTTTATATACTGGGCCGCCAGCAGGGGATGTCAATCAACCCGATCGTACTTGATCGGGTTGAATTGCGGTGATGCTCAGAGCAGGCGGACAGGTTATGGAGCAGCGCTCTTTGTGACCGCTGCTTCATAACTGCTGTTTCTGGCGAGCCTGCAGGCTCACCAGAAACACGAGGCATCAAGCTCCATTCGGAGCTTGATAGATAGGCCCAAAAGGATAATTGGGAACAAGTTAAAGGGGAGATTTTTGGACAAACTGTCCTTTTACTCTATTAGTGTAAATTATTATTATTATTATTTTTAGAAAGCTCATTTTGTTGTATACCATTGTTATATTTAGCTAGAAAGCTGCAAATGGTGAATATCAAATTTTATAAAAAAAAAAGTTAAATTAAATAATTGTGTATTTAGTAAAATATTGGTTATGTAAAAGTATAGACTGGATTCAAGAGCTTTTCACAAATTATTTGTGCCACACATGATTTATTTAACAGTGGATTTGCACTGTGCATGCGAGCAGGGGCTCTATAGAACAGTGGCTGTACCATTATTATCTGATCTTTCCCAAAATATGGTACTTAGGTGTTTGTGTGTTCCTTTGTAAATTTATGGTTAGGGATTTTATTTGTAAATATGCAACTGGAGTTTATTGATCATCTGAAGTGATTGCATCATTAGTATGATCTCGTAATATTGTGCATGGTAGAATTTGCAGAACCAGTAAGTAAATGAACCTAAAATGTTTTTATTTTTCTATTTTGTTCTTAATACAATATTTGTATTTGCAGGATGAGATCATAAAGCTGTATCTAGAGATTAAAGACACTAACTGAATTATTTTTGAGTTTTTCATATTTAGGTAAAATCTGTACAGATAAAATTCCATAGTGCACTCTCCAAAAGATTGAATATTGAATGCAAGTCAACCTTTTAAAGAAAGAAACAATGAAGATAAAAGAGCTTTTGTCAAGCTTGTTTTAACCACCATACTGCAGTAAAAGTTGATGAACTATCTTTGGATCCATTCTTTGCTTTGCATGCTGGTACCAGCCCCAGAACTGGTCTCTGGGTAATCTAGGAATGTTTCCTATGATGTGTGTCTTCAGAACATAAAGACTATCCTTCTCTGGACTGTGCTTTGCCTGTTGATATTGAGAACCTGTTACGCTGTTACAGAAGTCAACCACAATTAAATTAGGGGAGTATTGTTTTAACTTGTTTACTTATATTGCTTGTTTTGTATTCTCTTGTATTTGTGTTATTATTTTTTGTTGATCAGATTAGTTATAAGAAGTCATATAGCTTTGTCTGCAGAAAAGTATGCCTTACTTGTATTAGTTCAACAATGTAGTTTATGTACTTAACAAAGTAACCCTTTAGATAAGTGTAACTCTAATCCTTGCAGTTACCCACTGAGTATAGAAAATATGTTTGCACCTTTATAGTTTAAAGAAAATGCTGCAATTTATCAGAATATTTTAGACCATTCACCCTTGTGGAACACAGTGAGGACACGTCTCAGCTAGAAATTTATATTAATTAGACAGAGAAATATTTGTTTAGGGAGTAGCATAATTATAGTCATATTGATGGTATATTTTCTACCTACCATGGCTCTTATTGGAGTTGTGTTATGAAAACAAATGTATTTTTTCCCTTTTATTAATTGGTATGGTATCTGCAATTTGAATTTTGTAATTCCAGATGTTTGTCAATGAAAGGAATTATCTTACCGTAAAGATGTGTTTACCTTTAAAAGATTTTGTAGTTTTAAATAATGTTATGATTGTATTCTTTCCTCATACAGGAGTTTGAGAATTTAGGTTGCATAAAATAATTAGTAAACTAGTAGTGTTTATATCAGATCATAGTTGGAGAATTATAAACATTACAGATAGTAGCTTTGCAGAATAAAGCAACACTAGGTTCTTTTATTTTTAGTAGTTCCAAATGACAGTGTGAAGAAAATATTTTTATTGACTGTTTTATTTTTCATTTTTGTTGCAGGGCAGGCCTTAGCATAAGTTACATAGCATAGCCATTCAGCCTCTTGATGAAGTCTAGCAGTTTTCACTTGCTTAGTATTCATGAAGTATCATTTAAATTGTATAGAGAAGCTGTGAGTTATTCTCTGTAAAAGTATAATCAATGTACGGTATTTAGTTTGTATTATACACAATGTTTTTCTGGTTTTAAATGACATAGGATATGTTAAGCTAAAGGAATGGTGATGCTTGCAAAAAAGGTGAAAGAAGTTTTATTTGGACATAATTGTGATTGTATCAGGGTGTGTGCTCATCTTGTGCTGTTTTGTTTCCTTCTTAGACACCTTCTGACTCGAGTGTCTGCTTGATATGAGGATCCACTGGCTTTCCTTGTCTACCCCATGAACAAACCATCAGACTTCCAGCATCTACCTGCAGAAGAACACTGGATAAGCACCCCTATTGCAAATGGACTATGGTATTGAAGCAGAGTGTCTGAGGAAGGTGGCGCGCTCTAAGAGGACAAAGACTGTTCTTAAAGTGATCAGAGGCAACCTAGAGACATTTGTGCTGTTCCCATGTCATGCTTCACTGTGGAGAATGTACAGAGTAGGAACTGTTGAAAATATTGGGGGGGGGGGTGCTAGCAATGCAGGTGGAGAAATAAAAGATGCAGCGTTGTTTGGGGGTAGATAGGGGGCTGGTTGGGTCTTTGTGCAGATGGACCAGTAGTTTGAGAATGCTGGGAGGTAGACGGAGAGTATTGGAAAGGCGGCACCTATGTGCAGTGACAAATTGTGCCATTTTGGCCTATAAAATTATAGTAGTACATGTGAATACATTTCTCTACAGTATTCTCACATAGATTCATGTTACCGAAATATTAGGCTTGTATTGTTGTTAAAGGATTTATTGTTTTCTGTGCCTTACTATTTTTGTGTTATTCTGTTAGAATAAAAGGGTGGTATGTTAGGAATTGTTAGCAGGACCAGCGCCATTTTGGCTTAGGCATCCATCTTGTCTAAAGAAGCTTTTATTATAGCAGTTATTATGTAGTGAGAAATATGCTGATGATAGTAAGAATTGTATAAGTTTTATTGGCCTTGTGAATGTTCCTGGCAAGGCGCCTGGAAGTCCATTATCTAGGTAAGAGGCCCAAACGACCTTGCTTTGGGCTGAGCTATGTACCCAGATGTATTTTTGTTACTGTTATAAGAATTACTCCTTCATACTCCTCTTTCTCTCAATTATTTCAATAAGCTTCTTTTGTTCATGAAATATGGTATGATATGACGCGGTTATGAAGTGTCATCATGTTAACCCTATATGCTGTCATGACTGCCTATAAGATGTGTTATTTATCTTTCAATAAACAGAATAGTTTTAGACTCATTGCTGCGTGGTCTGAGTGATGTTCTCTGGATATGTTAACCAAATAATATATTCATTTCCAGCTGATACGGTGTGTTCCAAGCCAAGCCCTGACTGACATGCTCCCCCCTGAAAACAATACCTAACAAACCCTAACAAGAAGATCGCTAGGAGAACACAAGATGTAATTAGTAAAGTGTATGACAACTCTACGGTAATTACGTTTTTAAGTAAAGCAGTACATCGATTTTCCAAAAGAGGGACCACTTTTATAATTGATCATTTAGAGACTTATGAAAATGCTTTAGATGTATTAAGTATAAATAACAAAATCAATTCCATCAGAAACTAACTCAGCTCTCAACAAGCTTCCAGTCTCTCACCCCCTCAAAAGCTTGCAATTAACCAAAACCCACATAGTTATATATTTAGCTCTTTTGCCCCTGTTACTGAGGAAGAAGTTACTGCATTTATACTGCGCTCTCACCTCACTACCTGTCACCCTCGACCCCATCTCCTCACAGCTACTCCCCTCACTATCTTCTACCCTTACCCTTATACTCACCTTATACTCACACACATTTTCAACCTCTCCCTCAGCACTGGTATATTTCCCTCATCTCTAAAATATGCACTGGTCACACCTATCCTCAAAAAAACTTCAATCGATCCAACCTCCCCATCCAACTACCGCCCTATTTCCCTACTCCCTCTTGCCTCAAAGCTTCTTGAAAAGCTAGTACATGCATGCCTATCCAATCTCCTTACATAACTCTCCCTCCTTGACCCACTGCAATCTAGATTTTGCCCCGATCACTCCACAGAGACAGCAATCATTAAGGTTACCAATGACCTACTTACAGCAAAATCCAAAGGCCACTTCTCTCTGCTTATCCTCCTTGATCTGTCTGCAGCCTTTGATACAGTTGAATACCTTTTTTTGCTCCAAACCCTCCAATACTTCGGAAATTTGTGACACAGCCCTCTCTTGGTTCTCTAGAAAAAAGCAATAGATAGAGGCGCCAATGGTGCAGATCAATGGTGATTCAGAAGCACTTATAACAAGTGATATACACAAGGTACTCACATGTATAGAAGGCAATCAGTTATGCCTATAGAGACAGGCTGGATTTCTACAGCAATCCATCTGGCTGATCAAGGAGACAAAAGGAGTATACTGGTGTAAGGGGTTCACACCCTAAATGTAGCGTAGCAGTAAACCATACACGGCACTCAGAGTGGATAAAAATAAAAACATATTTATTTAAAAAGTATATAAAAGTTTACCACTCATCTCAGTGCCAAAATAAGTTTATGGCTAGTGGAGAAACAGTGCAATGCGTTTCTCAGATAGACTGTTTCCTCAGGCTGCCTGAGGAAACAGTCTATCTGAGAAACACGTCGCACTGTTTCTCCACTAGCCATAAACTTATTTTGGCACTGAGATGAGTGGTAAACTTTTATATACTTTTTAAATAAATATGTTTTTATAGGCATAACTGATTGCCTTCTATACATGTGAGTACCTTGTGTATATCACTTGTTATAAGTGCTTCTGAATCACCATTGATCTGCACCATTGGCGCCTCTATCTATTGCTTTTTTATACACATTGTCTTCTATTGGATCCCGTTAGAGAGCTGCCCCTATGATCAGCTAGCTGGACTGCTGATAAAATCCCGCTTGCCTCTACTGGCATAATTGATTGCCTTCTATACAAGTGAGTACCCTGTGTTCGCCTAAAATCAGCTCCATTTAAGAACCATCATTGATCTGCACCATTGGCGCCTCTTCCTTTGTGTTTTTTCTTAACAGATTGCTCTCTTGGTTCTCTTCCTACCTGTCTAACCGTACCTTTAGTGTAGCCTTCTCTGGGGCTTCCTCCGCCACTTTCTTTTGGGGTACCGCAAGGCTCTGTCCTCAATCCCCTTCTCTTCTCAATCTACACATCATCATTATAATCCCTAATAAAGTCCCAAGGGTTTCAACATAATTTGTATGCCAACAACACTCAAATCTACATCTCTGCTCCGAGTCCAGACCTATTTCCTTTCTTGCTAACCCATGTCACTGTCTTTCTCACATCTCTTCATGGATGTCCTCTCTCTACCCTAAGCTAAATCTCTCCAAAACTGACCTCCTTATTTCCCCCCTTCTTCTAAAATCTCCACCCCCATCTCTCTATAACTGTTGACAACTCCATCATTACCCCTACTCCGCATGCCCGATGTCTTAGGGTTACACTTTACTCAGATCTTTCTTTCACTCTTCATATTTAGGCTTTGGCTAAATCCTGCCACTCCCACCTTAAAAAAATCTCTAAAATTAGACATTTCCTTACACAAGACACAACTAAGATTTTAATCCACTCTCTCATCCTTTCCCGCCTTGACTACTGCAACTCCGTCCTCTCTGGTCACCCTAGCTGCCGTCTAGCTCCTTTACAATCCATAATGAATACATCTGCCAGGATCATCTTCCTTAAACGTTGCTCTTCATCTGCTGCACCTCTCTGCTAATCTCTTCACTGGCTTCCTCTTTGTCAGGATGCCAGGAATCAGAAACAAGGAGAACAACAGAGTCAGGAACAAGCCAGGGATCAGGAACCAGGAGGGACGTCAAACAGCGAGGTAATACACAGGAGCTCTCACAAACAGGTCTGAGACAATGCAAGGGCAAAGCATACTGAACAGAGGCCCTTTAAATAATAAGTGATGCCATCACAATTCTGAGACTGCATCCTGTCTCACACGGATGATGTACACCAGTCTGGCCATAAAAGGCAGTGCAGGAAATGAGCAGCATCACACAGTATGCACTAGAGTCAGCAAGAGAGGTGAGTAAAATGGCTGCCAGCAGCACATGGCAAACAAAACAGGGAAAAAACCCTGACAGTACCCTCTCCTCAATGACCCCTCCCCTGCTGGAGGACAAAAGGCTTATTGGGGAAATGGGCATGGAAGGCACGGAGGAGGGGGTGGAGCATGAACATCAGAGGAGGGAACTTATGAACGCTCCTCCGGACCGTAGCTCCTCCAGTGAAACAAATACTGTACGCAGCCCCTAGAGTCAATAATGCTGCTGACCTCATACTCATGGTTGTCAACAAAGATAGGATGGGGACGAGGCAACACAGTGGTAAACAGATTACAAACCAATGGTTTCAAGAGGGTGACAGAAAAACATTGGCGATGCTCATGAGGAAGGTCAAGAGCATAGGCCACAGGATTGACCCGTCGGAGTATTCAAAAAGGACCAACATAACGGGGAGCCAGTTTATTGGAAGGCACATGAAGGTTCAAGTTGTGGGAGGACAGCCAAACTCTCTCACCAACCTGGTAGGAAGGCATGGGCAGACGCCTACGATCAGCCTGGAACTTTTGGCGCTGCATAGAAGAATGAAGGCAATCCTGAATCTGCACCCACGTGGAACGGAGTTGCCAGAGATGCTCTTCCAAAGCCGGAATACCCTGAGACATGAATGAATCGGGCAGCAACGAAGGTTGAAACCAATAATTCGCCATGAATGGGGATAACTTGGAGGAAGCATTAATAGCACTATTACGATCAAACTCTGCCCAAGGTAACAGTTCAGACCAATTATTGTGGTGATCTGAGACATAGCAATGGAGGAAGTGTTCCAGAGCTTGATTAGACTGTTCCGAAGTCCCATTGGATTGAGGGTATGCCGAGGAGAAGGAAAGCTGGATCCCCATTTGATCACAAAAGGAACGCCAAAATCTGGAGACAAACTGGCTACCCCAGTCCGACACTATCTCCTTGGGTAACCCATGTAAACGGAAGACCTCCCGGGCAAAAATTGAAGCAAGCTCCTGAGTGGTAGGCAACTTCTTCAAGGGAATGCAATGTGACATTTTAGAAAAATGGTCACCCACCATAAGGATAACAGTATTGTCATTGGAAACAGGGAGCTCGACAATGAAGTCCATGGAAAGATGTGTCCAAGGACGCTCACCATTAGCAATAGGTTGAAAAAGACCCACAGGAAGACGTCAAGGAGTCTTATTCATTGCACAAACTGAGCAGGAGGCAACATACGCAGCAACATCAGAATGAAGACATGGCCATCAGAATTGTTGAGTGACTGACCAAATCATTTGGTTCTTGCCTGGATGACCTGCGGCTTTAGGATAGTGGTAAGTGTGGAAAAGTTTAGTTTGAAGATTCTCAAGAACAAAACACTTACCACTAGGTTTCTCAGGAGGTGCATTGGTTTGTGCAGCCAGGATCTCCTCCCCCAAGGGAGAAGTCAAATTAGTACGTATGGTATCCAAAATATGGTCAGGAAGTATAACTGGAGTAGGTACAGACTCCTCCTTGGACAGAGGCGAAAATTGTCGAGAGAGGGCATCAGCCCTAACATTCTTACTACCAGGCAGGTAGGAGACCACATAATTAAACCGAGACAAAAAAAAGCGCCCATCTAGCCTGTTGGGGTGACAAATGTTTTGCTTCAGATAGATAAGTTAAATTATTGTGGTCAGTAAGAATGAGCACTGGCACGCTAGTACCCTCGAGTAGATTCCTCCATTCCTTGAGTGTCAAAATTATGGCCAGTAATTCCCTGTCGCCAATTTCATAATTGCACTCCGCTGGAGACAATTTCTTAGAGAAGAAACCACATGGATGCAAGGAACCATCAGGCGTAGGATGTTGAGACAAGAGGGCACCTACTCCAGTCTCAGACGCATCGACCTCAAGAACGAAAGGCAGGACAGGGTTAGGATGAGCCAGAACTGGAGCAGCAGCAAAGGCAGTCTTAAGACTATCAAAGGCCTTAATGGCAGTAGATGACCAATGGAGTGGATCATTCTCTTTACGGGTCATGTCTGTGATAGGTTTGACCAAGGAAGAAAAGTTTGTAATACATTTTCTATAGTAACCCCAAAAAACATTGAATAGACCGAAGACCAACTGGGCGAGGCCACTGCAGAACTGCAGATAACTTGTCAGGATCCATGGAGAACCCTGCAATGGAGATAACATAACTTAGGAAGGTTACTTGAGTCTGATGGAACTCACATTTCTCGAGTTTAGAAAACAGGCCGTTCTCACATAGTCTCTGAAGAACCCGTGTAACATCAGAACGATGAGCCTCAAGTGTGGGTGAGTGTATGAGGATGTTGTCTTAGTACACCACAACACACTGTTGCAACATCTCATAGGACATCATTAATAAATTCCTGGAAAACAGCAGGAGCATTACATAGGCCAAAGGGCATTACAAGATACTCATAATGCCCGCTCCTGGTTTTAAATGCTGTTTTCCATTTGTGGCCCTCCTTGATCCTAACGAGATTGTACGCTCCTCTCAAATCAGGTTTAGTAAAGATCGTAGCTCCCTTGAGGCGGTCAAAGAGTTCTGTAATAAGCGGAATAGGGTAAGCATTCTTAATGGTAAGACGATTAAGACCCCTATAATCGATGTATGGTCTTAACTCACCACCCTTTTACTTCACAAAGAAGAAGCCAGCCCCTGCAGAAGAGCAGGATTTGTGGATGATCCCCCGCGACAGAGCATCAGCAACATACTCCTCCATAGCACAATTCTCTGCAACAGACAGGGTAAACCCAGCCCGAGGAGGAATGGCTCCGGGTTGCAGGTCTATGGCACAATCGTAAGACCGGTGAGGAGGCAATGTACCGGCATGCACCTTGTCAAAAACGTCTAGGAACTCTCTGTACTCCTCTGGCAATTGAGATATCAAAGAAGTGCACAAGACTTTAACTGGTTTCCGAAGACAAGTGGAAATACATTGTGGAGACCACGACAAAATTTCGGACCTGCATCAGTCGAGACTGGGATTGTGCTTTTGGATTTAAGTATAGCTTTTCAGCACAACAGGCTTAGGTGCTGCACGTCACCCAGGGACCACTGCCCAGGTCCCCAGTTCACAGAGCAAAGGAAAAGCAAGCAGGTGACAGCAGATAAAATATTCATTTATTAAGGAGGTAAAAAAGGCAACGTTTCGGGATTAGTCTCCCTTATTCATGCCATGAATAAGGGAGACTAATCCCGAAACGTTGCCTTTTTTACCTCCTTAATAAATGAATATTTTATCTGCTGTCACCTGCCTGATTGTGCTTTTGGAGCCAGCGATAACCCAGAACAACCGGAAAATGTGGAGAGTTTATCACCTGGAACTAGAGGGTTTCAAAATGGAGAGCCCCAACAGCCATGAATAACGTAGCAGTTTCGTGAGTAACGAGTGCGGGCTGAAGGGGCCTGCCATCAATGGCCTCAATAGCAAGCAGAACGGACCGAAGCAAAACAGGAATGGAGTGCTTTGATACAAAAGCACTGTCAATGAAATAGCCCGCAGCACCGGAGTCAATAAGAGCCTGGGTGACTATGGAGGAGTCCACCCAGGAAAGGACAACTGTGACCAAGGGTTTCTCCTTTAGCGGTTCCGGGATGAGGATAAACCACCCAAGGTCTGCCCCCGACAGGACCTTAGGTGTGAGCGTTCCCAGCCGTGTAGGACAAGACTTCAAAAGGTGGCCCTGTAACCCACAATAGAGGCAGAGCCCCTCCCTCCTCCTAAAGGCCCTCTCCACCGCGGAGAGACGCGTGAATCCCAGCTGCATCGGCTCAGCAGTACCTGGTGACTCGGGACCAGGAGGCATGGGAGGAGAGGGAGGCATGGGTGGGAACGAAAACGTAGGAGACAATGGAACAGGAGGCTTCCACAAGCGCTCCTTGAAAGAGGGCCTCTCTCTGAGTCTGATGTCAATTAGGATAAAAAAAGACACCAATGCCTCGAGATCCTCTGGTAAATCTCTGGCAGCAACTTCATCTTTAATTGCATCAGAGAGCCCATGAAAGAAGGCGGCAACAAGGGCTTCATTGTTCCACCTACCTCTGCGGCAAGCATACGGAACTCAATGGCATACTGAGATACAGATATTGTACCTTGCTGAATGGACATGAGTCGTTTAGCAGCAGAGGAGGAGTGAGCTTGAACATAAAATACCCTTCGAAAGGAGGCCACAAACTCAGGGTAATTTGAAATCACCGGTTTATTAGTCTCCCACAAGGGATTAGCCCAGGCAAGAGCTGTGTCAGAGTAACGAGATGAGAAATCCCACCTTAGCTCGGTCAGAGGGAAACGCCTGAGGTAACATCTCAAAGTAAATGCCCATCTGGTTCAAAAACTCTCTGCACTGATTAGGATCGCCTCCATATCGCTGAGGTAGAGGTGCAGAACCGGACATGCTCCTGGTAGGACTAGGTGCAGCAGCGGAAACAGGAGCAGCCATAACTTGCGGGACACTTTGGTGTCCAAGCGGTGATCCTGTTCATCCATCCTGGAAATTATGGCAGGTAAAGGTGGATTTTTAGCACATCAGGATTCATGGCCCTTGCGTAATGTCAGGATGCCAGGAATCAGAAACAAGGAGAACAACAGAGTCAGGAACAAGCCAGGGATCAGGAACCAGGAGGGACGCCAGACAGCCAGGTAATACACCAGGGACGTGCACTCATAAGAGGCAGGGGAGGCAGTGCCTACCCTGCCATATGTGGCCAAACTTTAATTAAATTTTATTTAAAACAAAAAAAAGTCCAAAAAAAAATATTTTCCCCCAATGTAAAGCTATGGAGAGGCAGGTACAGGAACGCTTCTCTCCATTGCAGTACATGGGTCAAAGGAAAAGCTGTGCTGCAGTGCCACCTGTGCTGTCAATATATTAGCAGCAAAAATTGGGACCAATAGGAGGCACCCCTCTTGATGCCTCCTAGCAAGTGAAGGATATATAGATTAATCAGAAGGAGGATGCAGTGAGCAGGGTCATGTGACACAACTGGAAGCTGAGGTAACCTAAGAACAGATGACACCAGGCAGAAGAGTAAAGTAGTATTCTACATCTCTTGTGATTCACAAATTGTGTTCAGATACAGCTCATTAACAAGGGGGGACAGTAAGTGAGCATAACCCAATACTGACAGGAAGTCAATGGGTCAATTCAAATTTAAATCCATAATTTAAAACCCAGAGTTTGAAGTTAAGTGTGCAGTGTCCACATTATTTAAATTAAAGTTTTTGACATTAAATATTTCCATGGATATTTTATTTAATTTGGTACAAACTCCATATATGTTATGTCTGTTCAGTCAGAGGATGCAGTATCTATTTTTATTTTTCTCTGTGTCTCCATTTATTTAAAGACTGCTGTTAACTTGTAATTCACAAATCAATTGAAAGCTGTTGCATTGTGTTTTTAATATGTGCTGCTTTTATACAAGTTTATATTAATAAAAAGGAAATAATGAGTCATTTAAAAAATATATGTAATTATTGCAGTTAAATGTTTTTAGAAATAATGCCACTGTAAAGTAACTGGTTAAACACATAGTCAAAGGGATACATTTAAAATTAAACTTTCATGTTTGAGGTAGAGCATGCTATTTTAATAGACTTTTCTAGTTATTTATATTTTGAGAATTAGCATCAACTGTTACTGGCCCCATGTCAGCAAATCAAATTAGTTTTTGAAAGGAACATGAAAATCATAATTACATTTCCATCATTCAGATAGAAATTGCACAAAAAAAAAATAAACCTTCTATTTTACTTTTATTATTATGTACATCATTCTTTTGGTATCCTTTGGTGTCCTTTGTTGAAGAGCATACCTAAGTGGGATGTGCACGTGCGTTTCTTGAACACCATATTGCAGCAGCTGTGTTGGCAGTATTGATAACTTGTCCTTTGTGTAAAACTTGTATGGTAAATTATTTGTATTTTTACAATACAGTAGTGAGTAGAGAAGAGATTGTGTATCATTCTAATTGCTTAGTAATTGTGTAAATGTGTATGTGAGCAGAGTGTGTGTGGGTGTCAGATAATCAATACATTTCCAATGATCTGGTGCTTTAGTGCAGTGTTTCTCAACAATGGTCCTCAAATACCCCCAACAGGCCAGGTTTTCATTATAGCTGAATCAGTGCACATGTGAAGTAATCAGCTTATCAGTAACTCAGTGGTTACTAACTTGCTCTCACCCATCACCTGATTATGTAACCTGTGCACTGGTTCAGCTATCATTTAAACCTGCCCTGTTAGGGGTACTTGCGGCCCTCTGTACATGTGTTTCTCCGGCGTATCATAGTTAGTGCCTCACCAGCCTCTGACCTCACTGCACGTCACTAAATACACAGGAGCTCTCACAAACAGGTCTGAGAAAACGCAAGGGCAAAGCATACTGAACAGAGGCCCTTTAAATAATAAGTGATGACATCACAATTCTGAGACTGCATCCTTTCTCACATGGATAAAATGGCTGCCAGCAGCACATGGCAAACAAAACAGGGAAAAAACACTGACACTCTTGCCTCCAGGATTAAACACAAAATTCTGACTCTGACATACAAAGCCCTCAACTGCACTGCTTCCCTCTATATCTGAGACCTTGTCTCCAGATACTCTCCCTCCCGTCCCCTTCGCTCTGCTCACGACCTCCTACTCTCCTCCCCTCTTGTTACCTCCTTACATTCCCATTTACAGGGTTTATCTAGACTGGCTCCCATCTTGTGCCTCACACCACAAGACTCTCCCCTAGTTTTGAAAGCTTCAAGCACTCCCTAAAGACTCTTCTGTTCAGGGATGCATACACCCTACACTAACCTTTCCTAATAACAGTTACTCTCCTCCATTGCTATCTGCCATGGACCCCCTTAAAATGTAAGCCTAAGAGCCCAACTGCTTGCAGATCACCTTCACAAGAGCTGACTACAACGGTGCCACTCTAGACAGGGCCCTCTACCAATGTGATCCCTATAATTGCTACCTTGTATACCGCCTATGTTTATAGCACCGCCTATGTTTATAGCACTGCGGAATCTATTGGCATTCTTCAAATAATCGACAATAATAATAATAAAAAATAAAACATATTATCATCAAATAAATTATTGTAGCAATGATCATTATGAACTACTTATAAACAAACACTCTTATAGCATCAACTCTAGTGTGAATAATTCATATAGCACTCCATAGAGTTCCTGCACTAAAGAATGAGATGAATGAACTTTGCAGAAGGACAATCTAGAATATCCATACAACATGAGAGATTGAAGAAATTGTATGAGGAGATAATGAGTTAATAATATATAAGGTACTATACAAAAAGGAAAAGAACAGAGGGGCGCCTCATGTGATGTATCGTCAGATGTAAACACAATGAATTCACAAGATAGCCAAATGGGTACTCACATACTCCAAGAACACACTGATGTGTTAGTAGGGACAGGCTGCAGATTATTACAGGTGTGACAGCTCACCCATTCAGTCACGCTCTCAATGATGTGGTGCTGGAGAATTACAGGAAACACAGGAAAGGAGCACTACATGTGCAGACCATTAAGAGTATAAACAGCAAAATTGTACTGGATATGAAATGGGTACTCACATGCTCCAAAAGCACACCAATGTGCTGGTGGAAACAGGCTGCAGATTTAGGCAGGTGTGGCAGCTCACCTCAAGGCACAATCTCAAATGCTGTGAGGTAGTAGATCCAATTTTCCAAAGTAAACTTGCACCAAATGTTAGGGATATTTCTTGTAAAGGATGTCAGGCAGAAAGTAGGTAGAGTGGTCCACTCACAGATGAATTAAAAAAATATAAATGATTAAAAACACAAAAATAAAATACAACAACACATAGGTTTGTTGTGGCAAGTAGACGAAGGGGTTAACAGTGTGGACCCCAATATTTGCAACGCGTTTCTCGGTTAGCAAACCATTTCATCAGGCATATAACCATTAACCATATATGCCTGATGAAACGGTGTGCTTTTGGAGCATGTGAGTATCCATTTCATATCCAGTACAATTTTGCTGTTTATACTCTTAATGGTCTGCACATGTAGTGCTCCTTTCCTGTGTTTCCTGTAATTCTCCAGCACCACATCATTGAAAGCATGACTGAATGGGTGAGCTGTCACACCTGTAATAATCTGCAGCCTGTCCCTACTAACACATCAGTGTGTTCTTGGAGTATGTGAGTACAAATTTGGCTATCTTTTGAATTCAATGTCTTTACATCTGACGATACATCACATGAGGCGCCCCTCTGTTCTTTTCCTTTTTGTATAGTATCACCTGGACCTGCCAGTGAGGAGGAGGCAGCCACCACTTGAAAAGCAGCTTATACCTTACCAAGGACATTATACTTTGTTTTATATGCCAATGGTGTTTTAAGAATCACTACAATTTGTATATAAGATTTATTTCTGTTTGTTTTATGCTGCTCATTACAGACGTGTCAATCCGACACTATTTTACCTTTCATATAGCATATTGTAGCGCCCCCTTGTGTGACCAGGTCACACCGTTTGTATATATATTAATATATAAGGTACTTTTGTTCAGGTTTTTTTTTTTTTTTTTTTTGCAGATGGTGTGTGTGGTATTACAACCCCAATTCCAAAAAAGTTGGGACAGTATGAAAATGCAAAAGAACAAACAAAAAGAGTCATTTGAAAATTCAATTCACCCTGTAGTATATTGAAAACATATTATTAACACATTATTTGATGTTTTACTTTGTGAATTTAAAGGGACAGTCTAGGCCAAAATAAACTTTCATGATTCAGATAGAGCATGTAATTTTAAACAATTTTCCAATTTACTTTTATCACCAATTTTGCTTTGTTCTCTTGGTATTCTTAGTTGAAAGCTTAACCTAGGAGGTTCATATGCTAATTTCTAAGACCTTGAAGCCCACCTCTTTCAGATTGCATTTTAACAGTTTTTCACCACTAGAGGGTGTTAGTTCACGTATTTCATATAGATAACACTGTGCTCGTGCACGAGAAGTTATCTGGGAGCAGGCACTGATTGGCTAGACTGCAAGTCTGTCAAAAGAACTGAAAAAAGGGGCAGTTTGCAGAGGCTTAGATACAAGATAATCACAGAGGTTAAAAGTATATTATTATAACTGTGTTGGTTATGCAAAACTGGGAAATGGGTAATAAAGGGATTATCTATCTTTTAAAACAATAAAAATTCTGGTGTAGACTGTCCCTTTAAGGTATTTTTGAAAATATACACTAATTTTGAAATCTGATGACTGCAACACACTCCAAAGAAGTTGGGACAGTTGACTGTTTACCACTGTGTGACATCACCTTTTCTTTTAATAACATGTCTTCAGCTGCCCAAATGTACAGGGCCTTTGTTGCCTTATTTTGTGCATCATAATGTGCCACACATTTTCAATAGGAGAAAGGTCAAGACTGCAGGCAGGCAAAGCTAGCACCCGCACTCTCTGCTTACGCAACCATTTGCTTGTAATCCAGGCAGAATGTGGTTTGGCGTTGTCCTGCTGAAAAATGCAGGGACGTCCTTAGAAAAGACTACGTCTGGATGGCAGCATATGTCGCTCCAAAATGTATACATATCTTTCTGCATTAATGGTGCCCTCACAGATGTGCACTGACACCCTCCCATACCATGACAGACGCTAGCTTTTAGACCTGATGCTGATAACAGCTTGGAGGGTCCTTTTCTTCTTTGGCCCAGAGAACACGACGGCTGTTTTTTCCAAAAACTATTTGAAATGTTGACTCATTGGACCGCAAAACACGATTCCACTGTGCTACTGTCCATCTCAGATGAGACTGAGACCAGAGAAGTCAGTGATGCTTCTGGACAGTGTTGATGTATGGCTTCTGCTTTGCCTAGTAAAGCCTTAACTTGCATCTGTGGATGCAGCAGTGAATGGTGTTGACTGACAAAGATTTACCAAAGTATTCCATTCATGATGGTTTTTGATACAGTGACGTCAGAGGGATCGGAGATCACGCACATTTAAAAGTGGTTTTCGGCCTTGCCCTTTATGCACCAAGATTTGACCAGATTCCTTGAATCTTTTAATTATATTGTGCACTGTAGAAGGTGATATTCCCAAAATTACACAGAGAGAGAGCAAGTACTGTTCTTTTAAGAAAATTACTCTCATACGGTGTCCATCAGCAGGGTATCAGCATGCGTTCATGTAAAATGTTAATATGCAGAAATTATTAATGGCAACGACTGACTATAGTTTGGCATAGACTGTAGTAGATAGGAAGATGAGCATGTCAAATCATTATTGGGAATAGGCAGAACAATATCTTTAAGATGGTTCTGTTTTCTCCAGCTTCTTCTCAGGTTAGAGACTGAGTAAATATGAGTATGTGAACTTATATACATTTACATTTCTACTGAGCAAGTTCAAGTCACCACAAAACACAATGACACAATTTCGCTATCAGCATGATCACAATGTTATCACATGATTTTGAATATAAGGAATAACAGATTTCCCCTGACTCACTAGATCAGCAGATATTCTGGTTGGCTGTACTGTATTCAAAAGAAACATAAATCATTTCTGTTTAAACTGGTTCCTTTTGTGGTTACATCACCCTTTTATAGTCACAAAGAGGAATAAAAGTGAAAAAAGCATAATTCTAAGTTATATTTGAATGCATATATTTAATTAACCTTTAATGTACATAAAGGAATGTGAGAAACTGGTATAAAGGGACATTAAACTGCTGGGCACAACTACCCTAGAATGGTTACTGCTCACTATGGCCTAGATTTGGAGTTTTGTCGGTAACGACCCGAAAAACTAACGCCGGCTTTTTTCTGGCCGCACCATAAAAATAACTCTGGTATCGAGAGTCCACATAAAGGCTGCGTTAGGCTCCAAAAAAGGAGCGTAGAGCATTTTTAACGCAGCTTCAACTCTCAATACCAGAGTTGCTTACGGACGCGGCCAGCCTCAAAAACGTGCTCGTGCACGATTCCCCCATAGGAAACAATGGGGCTGTTTGAGCTGAAAAAAAAACAAACACCTGCAAAAAAGCCGCGTTCAGCTCCTAACGCAGCCCCATTGTTTGCTATGCGGTAACCCTTCCGACGTCTGCACTTAACACTCTAACATGTACCCCGAGTCTAAACACCCCTAACCTTACACTTATTAACCCCTAATCTGCCGCCCCCGCTATCGCTGACCCCTGCATATTATTTTTAACCCCTAATCTGCCGCTCCGTAAACCGCCGCTACTTACATTATCCCTATGTACCCCTAATCTGCTGCCCTAACATCGCCGACCCCTATATTATATTTATTAACCCCTAATCTGCCCCCCACAACGTCGCCTCCACCTGCCTACACTTATTAACCCCTAATCTGCCGAGCGGACCTGAGCGCTACTATAATAAAGTTATTAACCCCTAATCCGCCTCACTAACCCTATCATAAATAGTATTAACCCCTAATCTGCCCTCCCTAACATCGCCGACACCTAACTTCAATTATTAACCCCTAATCTTCCGACCGAATCTCGCCGCTATTCTAATAAATGTATTAACCCCTAAAGCTAAGTCTAACCCTAATACTAACACCCCCCTAAGTTAAATATAATTTAAATCTAACGAAATTAATTAACTCTTATTAAATAAATTATTCCTATTTAAAGCTAAATACTTACCTGTAAAATAAATCCTAATATAGCTACAATATAAATTATAATTATATTATAGCTATTTTAGGATTTATATTTATTTTACAGGTAACTTTGTATTTATTTTAACCAGGTACAATAGCTATTAAATAGTTAAGAACTATTTAATAGCTAAAATAGTTAAAATAATTACAAATTTACCTGTAAAAGAAATCCTAACCTAAGTTACAAATAAACCTAACACTAGACTATCAATAAATTAATTAAATAAACTACCTACAATTACCTACAATTAACCTAACACTACACTATCAATAAATTAATTAAATACAATTGCTACAAATAAATACAATTAAATAAACTAGCTAAAGTACAAAAAATAAAAAAGAACTAAGTTACAAAAAATAAAAAAATATTTACAAACATAAGAAAAATATTACAACAATTTTAAACTAATTACACCTACTCTAAGCCCCCTAATAAAATAACAAAGCCCCCCAAAATAAAAAAATGCCCTACCCTATTCTAAATTACTAAAGTTCAAAGCTTTTTTACCTTACCAGCCCTGAACAGGGCCCTTTGCGGGGCATGCCCCAAGAAATACAGCTCTTTTGCCTGTAAAAAAAACATACAATACCCAAGCCCCCCAACATTACAACCCACCACCCACATACCCCTAATCTAACCCAAACCCCCCTTAAATAAACCTAACACTAAGCCCCTGAAGATCATCCTACCTTATCTTCACCATACCAGGTTCACCGATCGGTCCAGAAGAGCTCCTCCAATGTCCTGATCCAAGCCCAAGCGGGGGGCTGAAGAGGTCCATGATCCGGCTGAAGTCTTCATCCAAGCGGGGCAGAAGAGTTCTTCCATCCGATTGAAGTCTTCATCCAAGCGGCATCCATCCGGAGCGAAGCGGCAGCATCCTGAAGACCTCCACCGCGGAACATCCATCCTGGCCGACGACTGAACGACGAATGACGGTTCCTTTAAATGACGTCATCGAAGATGGCGTCCCTCGAATTCCGATTGGCTGATAGGATTCTATCAGCCAATCGGAATTAAGGTAGGAATATTCTGATTGGCTGATGGAATCAGCCAATCAGAATCAAGTTCAATCCGAACAGCCAATAGAATGCGAGCTCAATCTGATTGGCTGATCGGATCAGCCAATCGGATTGAACTTGATTCTGATTGGCTGATTCCATCAGCCAATCAGAATATTCCTACCTTAATTCCGATTGGCTGATAGAATCCTATCAGCCAATCGGAATTCGAGGGACGCCATCTTGGATGACGTCATTTAAAGGAACCGTCATTCGTCGTTCAGTCGTCGGCCAGGATGGATGTTCCGCGGTGGAGGTCTTCAGGATGCTGCCGCTTCGCTCCGGATGGATGCCGCTTGGATGAAGACTTCAATCGGATGGAAGAACTCTTCTGCCCCGCTTGGATGAAGACTTCAGCCGGATCATGGACCTCTTCAGCCCCCCGCTTGGGCTTGGATCAGGACATCGGAGGAGCTCTTCTGGACCGATCGGTGAACCTGGTATGGTGAAGACAAGGTAGGATGATCTTCAGGGGCTTAGTGTTAGGTTTATTTAAGGGGGGTTTAGGTTAGATTAGGGGTATGTGGGTGGTGGGTTGTAATGTTGGGGGGGGGGTGTTGTATGGTTTTTTTTTACAGGCAAAAGAGCTGAACTTCTTGGGGCATGCCCCGCAAAGGGCCCTGTTCAGGGCTGGTAAGGTAAAAGAGCTTTGAACTTTAGTAATTTAGAATAGGGTAGGGCATTTTTTTATTTTGGGGGGCTTTGTTATTTTATTAGGGGGCTTAGAGTAGGTGTAATTAGTTTAAAATTGTTGTAATATTTTTCTTATGTTTGTAAATATTTTTTTATTTTTTTGTAACTTAGTTCTTTTTTATTTTTTGTACTTTAGCTAGTTTATTTAATTGTATTTATTTGTAGCAATTGTATTTAATTAATTTATTGATAGTGTAGTGTTAGGTTAATTGTAGGTAATTGTAGGTAGTTTATTTAATTAATTTATTGATAGTCTAGTGTTAGGTTTATTTGTAACTTAGGTTAGGATTTCTTTTACAGGTAAATTTGTAATTATTTTAACTATTTTAGCTATTAAATAGTTCTTAACTATTTAATAGCTATTGTACCTGGTTAAAATAAATACAAAGTTACCTGTAAAATAAATATAAATCCTAAAATAGCTATAATATAATTATAATTTATATTGTAGCTATATTAGGATTTATTTTACAGGTAAGTATTTAGCTTTAAATAGGAATAATTTATTTAATAAGAGTTAATTAATTTCGTTAGATTTAAATTATATTTAATTTAGGGGGGTGTTAGTATTAGGGTTAGACTGAGCTTTAGGGGTTAATACATTTATTAGAATAGCGGTGAGATTCGGTCGGCAGATTAGGGGTTAATAATTGAAGTTAGGTGTCGGCGATGTTAGGGAGGGCAGATTAGGGGTTAATACTATTTATGATAGGGTTAGTGAGGCGGATTAGGGGTTAATAACTTTATTATAGTAGCGCTCAGGTCCGCTCGGCAGATTAGGGGTTAATAAGTGTAGGCAGGTGGAGGCGACGTTAAGGGGGGCAGATTAGGGGTTAATAAATATAATATAGGGTTCGGCGGTGTTAGGGGCAGCAGATTAGGGGTACATAAGGATAACGTAGGTGGCCGCGCTTTGCGGTCCGCAGATTAGGGGTTAATAAGTGTAGGCAGGTGGAGGCGACGTTGAGGGGGGCAGATTAGGGGTTAATAAATATAATATAGGGGTCGGCGGTGTTAGGGGCAGCAGATTAGGGGTACATAAGGATAACGTAGGTGGCGGCGCTTTGCGGTCGGCAGATTAGGGGTTAATAAGTGTAGGCAGGTGGAGGCGACGTTGAGGGGGCAGATTAGGGGTTAATAAATATAATATAGGGGTCGGCGGTGTTAGGGGCAGCAGATTAGGGGTACATAAGGATAACGTAGGTGGCGGTCGGCAGATTAGGGGTTAAAAAATTTTTTTACAGTGTCGGCGATGTGGGGGGACCTCGGTTTAGGGGTACATAGGTAGTTTATGGGTGTTAGTGTACTTTAGAGCACAGTAGTTAAGAGCTTTATAAACCGGCGTTAGCCAGAAAGCTCTTAACTACTGACTTTTTTCCTGCGGCTGGAGTTTTGTCGTTAGATGTCTAACGCTCACTTCAGAAACGACTCTAAATACCGGAGTTAGAAAAATCCCATTGAAAAGATAGGATACGCAATTGACGTAAGGGGATCTGCGGTATGGAAAAGTCGCGGCTGAAAAGTGAGCGTTAGACCCTATTTTGAGTGACTCCAAATACCGGCGGTAGCCTAAAACCAGCGTTAGGAGCCTCTAACGCTGGTTTTCACGGCTAACGCCAAACTCTAAATCTAGGCCTCAGTTATTGCATTTCATTATTTTCCTGCAGCTCTTTTCAAATCCGTTCTCCAGTTTTAATAGCTTAAAGGTGCCAGATACTGAAGCTCCGCCTCTTTGTACTGGGGGCTGCCATCTTAGAGCTCAGGTATTCTGACAGAAGCTGTACACACTCACAGATCAATAATATTGCCTGTTTTTTTTTACAGCTGTATAATGTGTTTTGGGTTAGGGTGCATGATACAGAGCAGGAGCTGTACATTTTTGCTGTGGGTGCATTGCTCTATATCAGGGGTCGCTAACCTTTCGGACCTCAGGGACCACTAAACTTACAATTTTGAATCCCGTGGACCACTAACAGGATTTTTTTTTAAAAGGTACAAACCTCTATAATGTATATAGATATATATATACACACACACATACTGTACATAACTAGTATAAGTTTACATTATGTATATATTTACACATTTCTAAGAATTATTTTTTGGAATTAACTATCTGAATGACAGAACTGAGAGAATACTTCCAAATGACAGATGAAGGGTGAGTGCCAACTTTTGAGCTGGAAACAGAGAGGCAGAAAGTGGGGGGAAAATATTTTTAAAGGGACCACAAGTTACCTCCCCAGTTAGGAATTATTAAAAACTACTTATGATCATAGACAGACATTGGAGTCATACATTAAGTTTATATCAGAAAGCTCTCAATATGGATGTGAGCTAACCACGACTGATGTTATTGGCAATTACTATAATACTGGTGGGATATGACTGATCTGCTGGATGGCAATTACTAGATTTCAGGTGGAATGGCTTTGTGCACGGGAAAATTATTAGAATGAAAAATAATATTTAATAAGAAAAAAGAAAAGAAGATAGAGGGGAGGAAGACAAAAAGTGATGTAAGTCCATCTGAAGGAATTAGGAAAACTACTACAAAGAGACCGGTAAAGGGAAGAAAATAAATGACATATTAGAGAGATTTTTTTTTTTTTTTAAATAATATTTTTATTGAAAGATTATATAAAGATACAGGCCCCAATTTATCAAAGGTCTTGCGGACCTGATCCGACACTGCGGATCAGGTCCGCAAGACCTCGCTAAATGCGGAGAGCAATACGCTCTCTGCATTTAACATTGCACCAGCAGCTCACAAGAGCTGCTGGTGCAACGCCGCCCCCTGCTGACTCGTGGCCAATCGGCCACCAGCAGGGAGGTGTCAATCAACCCGATCGTATTTGATCGGGTTGATTTCCGGCGATTCCTGTCCGCCTGCTCAGAGCAGGCGGACAGGGTTAAGGAGCAGCGGTCTTTAGGTCTGAAGACTCGCCAGAAACACGGCCCTTCAAGCTCCATACGGAGCTTGATAAATGGGCCTGACAGATTTCAAAGCATCGGAAAACATAATACTTTGTAAGGTAACGTTCAATACAATGTTTGGACTTGTCTGCACCTTCGGGCTATTCTCAATAAATTATAATATGTCCAGAACAAAACATTGCAGCCCGGTGTCTTTTTCAGTCTGTTATATGGTCCTGCCAACTCTGGAGGAGTGACGGCCATTTGTAATGTATCCGAAGGAAGAAAGAAAACAAAAGAGAAACAACAAATACAAAACTAGAAACTTAAATGTCATGAATTACAAGCTTATTTTTCAGTACTCCTGTGGAATGACAGTTAAGCATATATTCAACCTCTCAACCTGTTTAATAGTTCCAATTCAAATTGGTTTTATTTATCTATATTATTAACCTGTATTTCACTCTCTGTGCGCTACTTGCTCGCGGTCCACCTCTCCATTATAAGCACGTGTATGTCAACTGTTCCCCGCTGAACATTGTGATATCTTTCTAAGTTAAGGAGTGTGTCGACTTGCCCCGCCACTCCGCAACAGTGGGGACTACTCTAGATTTCCAATGTTTTGGTATCAATAGCTTGGCACTGTTTAGCATGATCAGCAGTAAGGCTTTGCTTGCTTTACATTCTAGCTTAGGCAATGTTAAGTACAGCAATGTTGTTAAGCTATTTTGCAGTGGTTTTCCTATGGTGTGTTCTATGTGGTTGAGTATTCCCACCCAGTAGTTGTCTAGTTTGTTGCAATCCCACCAGATGTGTGTTGGCGAGCCCTCACCCTCACAATCTCTCCAACATATGTAGGGAGTGTCTGCGGGTCTCCTACGAGCAAGAGTTTATATATTAGGGAGATTGCATGTGCTGGAGGTGAGTTCTGCGTGCACAGCTTTTCTAATGTTGTAAGTTGTCTCATTAGGCTAACTTTGTATTTATGTGTCGCTAGATAGTGGCTTAATTGAGTATAGGTAAACCAGTTCATGCTTATGTCAGGTAACTCCTCCATAATGTCAGAGTGTGTTTTGAGTTTGCCGTCTGATGTTAGTGCCGCTAGGGTGCATTCTGCGAAGGGTGTGTTATAATCTGTTTCTCTTTCCGAGCGGTTCCACGGTATTGCAGCATTTTGGTATATTGGTGACAGTGGGGAATATTTTGAGGACACGTTCGTAGAGGTGTTGATTATTTTGTCCCATTGTGTGTAAAAATCTATTAGCAAAGGGTATGTTGTTGTCGCTACTGATCTATCTTTCTCATGTATCCAAGCCCCCAAACCTGCATTTTTGGTGTTCATAACGTCACAGTCCAGTTCTACCCATACTTTGTTAGGGTCCCAATCAAGGAGTCTGTGTAACGTGATCACTTGTTTGTATATTTGAATATTTGGTACCCCGAGGCCTCCTCTATCCCTGGGCATATAGAGTGTTTTTCTGGCTATTCTGGGTCTGACTCCCCCCAAATGTACTGTTCTATTAGATTTTGGAACTTGTGTATATAGGTACTAGGAAGTGGAATAAGTGTGGTTTGAAGTAGGCACAGCAACCTGGGGAGCACGTTCATTTTAACTACATTATTTCTCCCCACCCATGAGATTGACTTATTTTTCCATCTGGACAGATCGGCAATTAGTGTGTTTTCTATGACTTTGTAATTTTCTCTGAATAAAACTTGGTGGTCTGGGGAGAGATTTATCCCTAATTATTTCATCTTTTCCTTTTGCTGTCTCAATGTACAACCATGCAGTGTCTCTTCTAGTTCCTTTGGGTTATATGTAAGGTTCAATAGCTCTGATTTAGTAATATTGAGGAGAAAGTTAAAGAAATATCCGTATTCCCCAAAGGTTGTCAGTGCTTTGTCAAGTGATTTGTCTACTTTGGTTAGTGTTAGAAGTACGTTGTCCGCGTACAGTGCAAATTTGTGTTCGCATGTTTTAGTGGGTAGCCCTGTGATGTGCCTATCCTCTGGAATCCTCTGTGCCAAGACTTCAATCGTCACAGCAAAGAGGAGTGGTGACAGAGGGCATCCTTGTCTAGTACCGTTTCTTATTGTGAATCTATTGGACAACAGACCATTTACTTTTACTCTGGCTGTGGGTTTTCTGTATAATGTAAAGATTCGCTCTATAAAGGTATTACTAAATTTCATTTTGGTCAAGACAGCTTTTAGAAATGGCCAATGTACCCGATCAAAAGCTTTTTCAGCATCCGTCGAGACAAACACTGAAGGGATGTGTTGATGTTGGGCATGTGCCATCAGCTGCAGCACCTTCAACGTATTGTCTTGTGCTTCCCTTCCCGGCACAAACCCCACCTGATCTGGGTGTATTCATTTGGGTAGATATCTGTTGATTCTATTGGCCAAAATTTTAGCATATATTTTAATGTCTGAATTTAAAAGTGAGATAGGACAGAAATTTTCTGGCCTGTCTGGTTTTTTTCCTGGCTTGGGAAGTACTGTAATATTTGCCTCTAGCATTTGGTCGGTAAACCCACCCTCCTTCAACAGCGAGTTATAAAGGGATGTCAAGGGTGCTAATAGCCGATGGGCATATGTTTTGTAATATTTTATTCCCAAACCATCTGGGCCAGGGCTTTTGCCATTTGGCATGCTTTTTATGGCAGTTTTGATTTCCTCACTCGTGTTTGGTTTGTCCAGAGATTCAGTTTCTTCTGTCGTGAGCGTGTGTAGTCTAATTCCCTCTAAGTATTTGTCCAGGTCTGTCTGTGAACTGTCATTTCTAATGTTGTAAAGTTCTTCATAATATTGTCTGAACGTCTCCGCTATTTTCTTACTGTCATTCTGCTTTTCCCCCGCTGCGTCCGTTAGTGTGTATATGTGAGTGTTCAACTGTTTCCGTTTCAGTGCTTTAGCTAGCGAGGGCCCTATCTTGTCGCTCATCAAAGTATTTTTGCTGTAATATTGATAATATCGTTGGTATTCTGTAATGAGGTGTTTATTTAGGTCAGTCCTGATCTTGGTTAGTGCTTACAGTGTGGCAGTGGAGGTGTTTTTTTTTTTAACTCTGTTTCCCAGTATCTAATTTGGGATAGTGAGGAGTTTATTAACTGGCGGTGCTCCTTAACCTCCCTTGCCTTATATTTGATGAATTCTCCTCGGACCACGCACTTATGGGCCTCCCAAATTGTGGAGGTGGGTATATTATCTAAAGTGTTTTCCTCAAAATAGTGTCCCAGTGCCGAGTCTACTGCTAGCTTAACTAAGGGGTGCTCTAGGGTATGTTCATCCAGTCTCCATAGGAAGGGGCGTGTGGGCATGTCGGGCCAGGCTATTGTGCATTGTACTGGTGCATGATCAGACCATGTGATGGGAAGTATGTTAGAGCTCTCTATCATTGATAGCCCTATCTGGTCCGCTATCAAGTAGTCTATCCTGGTGTATACCTGGTGCGGGTGGGAATAGAAGGTATAGTCCTGTATTCCAGGGTTCAATGACCTCCAGATATCGTGCATCGTCCGTTTTAGCTGTATATATCTTAGTCACAGTTTGGATCCGGGTGGCTATTGGAGTGTGTTGTGTTAGTGCCCTGTAGCCTGACTGCACTGCGTATTGCTCCGTCTGCCTTGTCCCCCTGAGCCGTTTGTTTGTAGGCCCTGCGCGTTGTTTGTGTACTGTGTGAGGCGCCCGGTATTGCAGCAGAACTGCTTACCCTTATGCGAGTCTGCCGATGTGCTGGCCAGTCTGTTTGCAAGTCTCCGTTCTTTTACATGTGCCCTCTGTCACCTCCGGTCCGCAAGTGTTCAGGCCTTCCTTTGAGATTCGGCTCACTCTGATTCTGATGTGTTTACAGTGACTGCGGTTCCGGCTATCCGTGTTTGTGCTCAGGTGTTTAGGTGACGTTCTGCTGGGTATTAGTGTGGTTTTTGGGTCCCAGGTCTTTGATGGCTGCTGGTATTAGGTAGCGTGGACCTAGGAGCTGTTTCTCTACACGGCCATGTTCCTGAACGGCCAAGCTCCGCCCCAAGATTTACTTTTTTTTATATACTTTAATTCCACAATTTCAAGCCAAGACTATACCAACCTCTGCTGGCTTTAGAATGGAAGCATCCTCCTCTGAGCAGTGCGCCGGGCGGGAGGAGTTAAAAATACAATCTAGCTACGCAAGTTTGTAATTTAACTCCTCCTCCGTCGGTTTTCACTGATATCCAGCCAGGCACTGTAGGGAGTTATGGCGCGATGGGGGTGACACCATCAGAGGAGATTAATTCCTGCTTGATGGTGTCACGGACCACCAACATCTTCTCGCGGACCACCAGTGGTCCACAGACCACTGGTTGGCGACCGCTGCTCTATATTATTGTTGAGTGTTTTTTTTTTCAATACTTTTTGTGTAACTAAAACTGTGTAATAAATACAAAAATTTAAAGCTCACATGATGTATCATACACATTAAAATGAAGCACATTATACAGCTGTAAAATCTGCAACAACTAATCGATATAATTGATAATAATCGATTATGAAAATAGTTGTCAACGAATCTCATTATCGATTAGTTGGTTTGCAATTAGTTGGTCTGTGCACTGCACCAGCTGCTTCACTCTGATGAGCTCCTGCACATGGTATAGTGTTTTATGGTTATGTCCTTAGACTAAAGGACATCTACAGACGTTTACTTTTTCAGGACAGTATAAGTTTACAACTACTCCTGACTTATGTGTAACCCTGTCAGGGTGCCAGGAATCAGACTGAGACGAGAAGTGCAAAAATAATCACACCTTTATTAAAGGGCCATAATACCCAAATGTTTCAACACTTGAAAGTGATGCAGCATAGCTGTAAAAAGCTGACTAGAAAATATCTCCTGAACATCTCTATGTAAAAAAGAAAGATATTTTATCTCAAAAGTTCCTCAGTAACCACCTCCCATTGTCAGGGACGAAACTACAGGGGGTGCAGAGGTCGCAGGTGCGACTGGGCCCCTGAGGGTGGGGGCCCAGCTTTAAAAAAAAAAATTTTTTTTTTTTTTTATAATTTTTTTTTTTAATAAAAAAATGTATGTATGTGTGTATGTTTGTGGAACCAGCAAATTACAAACCTTGTTACTACAGCATTAGTGGGGCAGGGGGTGAACAGTGTCATTATACAGTACCACTATATACAGTATGGGGGGTGGACCATGTCACTGACTACTGGGGTCACTTTATAAAGTACTGGGCGGGTACGGTCAGGCCAGCCATCTCACTGGCAGATTACAGACTACTAACTTACTATATACAGTTCTGGGGGGTTAAATAGTGTCATATATATATAGTAATAGGGGGTCACACCATCTCACAGACTTTGGGCACAGGGTACCTCCTTTTGCAGACATGTAATCTGATTCACATTTTTTTTCTGTGTTAAATGTAAAAAAATAATTAAAAAATGTATTAAATTCACCTTTTTTTGGAGGGGGGAGGGGCGGTGGGGGGGCCTCTTCTTAGATTCTTGCACCTGGGCCCTGTAGTTTCTAGTTACGCCTCTGCCCATTGTAAAGGATTTCTAAGCAGCATTTTAGTGTGTCTGTCCTAGGACAGCTTAGGGGATGAGCCTTGTGAACTCTCATATTATTTCACCAATCAGATAAAGGAAGCTTACTATGAAATCTCATGAGAGTTAAGTCAAATCTCATGAGATCACAGTAGGAGTTCATGACCTCAGCACTGCTGATGCTGATTGGCTGCTGTTCATTTCTTCATTTTTTTTAATTTTTACCTGCAGCAGGGAGCAGATGAAGTATAACTTTTTACACAGAACTTACTCTGCTGAGCTGAGGAGATTGTGAGGTAAAATATCTTCCTTTTTTACATAGAGATGCTCAGGTGATATTTTCCTGTCAGCTTTTTACAGTTATACTGCATCAGTTTCAAGTGATTTAGCATATGAGTATTATGTCCCTTTAATAGCAAAAAATAATAAAAAGTCCATAAGTCAAATAACAAGCCAGGAATCAAAAACCAGAGCTGGTAATCAGACGAGCCGAGTCAGGAGCCAAAGCAAGTAGTCAGACGAGCCGGAATCAGGAACAAGGAAAACAGCAGAGTCAGGAACAAGCCAGGGATCAGGAGGGACATCAGATAGCCAGGTAATACACAGGAGCTCTCACAAACAGGTCACAATTCTGAGACTGCATCCTGTCTCACACGGATGATGCACAGCAGTCTGGCCATAAAAGGAAGTGCAGGAAATGAGCAGCATCCCCCACAATGCACCATAGTCTGCAAGAGAGGTGAGTAAAAGCAGCACATGGCAAACAAAACAGGTAAAAACCCTGACAGTACCCTCCCCTCAACGACCCCTCCCCCGTGGGAGGACAAAAGGCTTATTGGGGAAACGGGCATGGAAGGCACGGAGGAGGGCGGGAGCATGAACATCAGAGGAGGGAACCCATGAACGCTCCTCCGGACCGTAGCCCCTCCAGTGGACCAAATACTGTACGCGGCCCCTGGACATACGAGAGTCAATAATGCTGCTGACCTCATACTCCTCATGGTTGTCAACAAAGATAGGACGGGGATGAGGCAACACAGTGGTAAACCGATTACAAACCAATGGTTTCAAGAGGGAGACATGAAAAACATTGGAGATGTGCATTGCAGGAGGAAGGTCAAGAGCGTAAGCCACAGGATTGACCCGGCGGAGTATTCTAAAAGGACCAACATAACGGGGAGCCAGTTTATTGGAAGGCACACGAAGTTTCAAGTTGCGGGAGGACAGCCAAACTCTCTCACCAACCTGGTAGGAAGGCGTGGGCAGACGCCTACGATCAGCCTGGAACTTTTTGCGTTGCATAGAACGATGAAGGCAATCCTGAATCTGCACCCACGTGGAACAGAGTTGCTGGAGATGCTCTTCCAAAGCCGGAATACCCTGATACATGAATGAATCGGGCAACAAGGATGGATGAAACCCATAATTCGCCATGAACAGGGATAACTTGGAGGAAGCATTAATAGCACTATTACGAGCAAACTCAGCCAAAGGTAACAGTTCAGACCAATTATTGTGATGATCTGAGACATAGCAACAGAGGAGCTGTTCCAGAGCTTGATTAGACCGTTCCGCAGTCACATTGGATTGAGGGTGATATGCCGAGGAGAAGGAAAGCTGGATCCCCATTTGAGCACAAAAGGAACGCCAAAATCTGGAGATAAACTGGCTACCCCGGTCCAACACTATCTCCTTGGGTAACCCATGTAAACGGAAGATCTCCCGGGCAAAAATTGAAGCAAGCTCCTAAGCGGTAGGCAACTTCTTCAAGGGAATGCAATGTGACATTTTAGAAAAATGGTCAACCACCATAAGGATAACAGTATTGCCATTGGAAACAGGGAGCTTGACAATGAAGTCCATGGAAAGATGTGTCCAAGGATGCTCACCATTAGCAATAGGTTGAAGAACAAACTGAGCAGGAGGCAACATACACAGCAACATCAGAATGAAGACCTGGCCACCAGAATTGTCGAGTGACAGACCAAATCATTTGGTTCTTGCCTGGGTGACCTGCGGCTTTAGGATAGTGGTAAGTGTGCAAAAGTTTAGTTTGAAGATTCTCAGGAACAAAACACTTACCACTAGGTTTCTCAGGAGGTGCATTGGTTTGTGCAGCCAGGATCTCCTCCCCCAAGGGAGAAGTCAAATTAGTACGTATGGTAGCCAAAATATGGTCAGGAGGCATAACTGGAGTAGGTAAAGACTCCTCCTTGGACAGAGGCGAAAATTGTTGAGAGAGGGCATCAGCCCTAACATTCTTACTACCAGGCATGTAGGAGACCACAAAATTAAACCGAGACAAAAATAGCGCCCATCTGGCCTGTCGGGGTGACACACGTTTTGCTTCAGAAAGATAAGTTAAATTCTTGTGGTCAGTAAGAATGAGCACTGGCACGCTAGTACCCTCGAGAAGAAGCCTCCATTCCTTGAGTGCCAAAATTATAGCCAATAATTCCCTTTCGCCAATTTCATAATTGCTCTCTGCTGGAGACAAATTCTTAGAGAAGAAACCACACGGATGCAAGGAACGGTCAGGCGTAGGACGTTGAGACAAGAGGGCACCTACTCCAGTCTCAGACGCATCGACCTCAAGAACGAAAGGCAGGACAGGGTTAGGATGAGCCAGAACTGGAGCGGCAGCAAAGGCAGTCTTAAGACTATCAAAGGCCTTAATGGCAGTAGGTGACCAATGAAGTGGATCATTCTCTTTACGGGTCATATCTGTGATAGGTTTGACCAAGGAAGAAAAGTTTTTAATAAACTTTCTATAGTAATTCTATAGTAATTGGCGAACCCCAAAAAATGTTGAAAAGACCGAAGACCAACTGGGCGAGGCCACTGCAGAACTGCAGATAACTTGTCAGGATCCATGGAGAAACCTGCAACGGAGATAACATAACCTAGAAAGGTTACTTGAGTCTGATGGAACTCACACTTCTCGAGTTTACAAAACAGGCTGTTCTCATGTAGTCTCTGAAGAACCCGTGTAACATCAGAACGATGAGCCTCAAGTGTGGGTGAGTGTATGAGGATGTCGTCTAAGTACACCACAACACACTGTTGCAACATATCTCGTAGGACATCATTTATAAATTCCTGGAAAACAGAAGGAGCATTACATAGGCCAAAGGGCATTACAAGATACTCATAATGCCCGCTCCTGGTGTTAAATGCTGTTTTCCATTCGTGGCCTTCCTTGATACTAACGAGATTGTACGCTCCTCTTAAATCAAGTTTAGTAAAGACCATAGCTCCCTTGAGGCAGTCAAAGAGTTCCGTAATGAGCGGAATAGGGTAAGCATTCTTAATGGTAAGATGATTAAGACCCCTATAATCAATGCATGGTCTTAACTCGCCACCCTTCTTCTTTCCCAAGAAGAAGCCAGCCCCTGCAGGAGAGCAGGATTTGCGGATTTTCCCCCGTGACAGAGCATCGGCAACATACTTCTCCATAGCACAATTCTCCGCAACAGACAGAGGGTAAACCCGGCCCTGAGGAGGAATGGCTCCGGGTTGCAGGTCTATGGCACAATCGTAGGACCGGTGAGGAGGCAACGTACCGGCACGCACCTTGTCAAAAACGTCTAGGAACTTTCGGTACTCCTCTGGCAATTGAGATACCAAAGAAGTGCACAAGACTTTAACTGGCTTCCGAAGAAAATACATGTGGAAATACATTGCGGAGACCACAACAAAATTTCGGACCTGCTCCAATCGAGACTGGGATTGTGCTTTTGGAGCCAGGGATAACCCAGAACAACTGGAAAATGTGGAGAGTTTATCACCTGGAACTGGAGGGTTTCAAAATGGAGAGCCCCAACAGCCATGGATAACGGAGCAGTTTCGTGAGTAACGAGTGCGGGCTGAAGGAGCCTGCCATCAATGGCCTCAATAGCAAGCGGAACGGACCGAGGCAAAACAGGAATGGAGTGTTTTGATACAAAAGCACTGTCAATGAAATAGCCCGCAGCACCGGAGTCAACAAGAGCCTGGGTGACTATGGAGGAGTCCACCCAGGAAAGGACAACCGTGACCAAAGGTTTCTCCTTTAGCGGTTCCCGGGACGAGGATAAACCACCCAAGGTCTGCCCCCGACAGGACCTTAGGTGTGAGCGTTTCCCGGCCGTGTAGGACTAGGTGCAGCAGCGATAACAGGAGCAGCCATAACTTGCGGGACATTTTGGTCCAAATGTGCAGTGCGAGTCAGCAGGGTTTGCAGGGTTAGTGCAAATTGATCCAAGCGGTTATCCTGTTCATCCATCCTGGAAAGTATGGCAGGTAAAGGTGGATTATCAGCACCATTAACAAGCCAGGAATCAAAAACCAGAGCTGGTAGTCAGACGAGCCGAGTCAGGAGCCAAAGCAAGTAGTCAGACGAGCCGGAATCAGGAACAAGAAAAACAGCAGAGTCAGGAACAAGCCAGGGATCAGGAGGGACATCAGATAGCCAGGTAATACACAGGAGATCTCACAAACAGGTCTGAGACAACGCAAAGGCCAAGCGTACTGAACAGAGGCCCGTTAAATAATAAGTGATGACATCACAATTCTGAGACTGCATCCTGTCTCACCTGGATGATGCACAGCAGTCTGGCCATAAAATGAAGTGCAGGAAATGAGCAGCATCCCCCACAATGTACCATAGTCTGCAAGAGAGGTGAGTAAAATGGCTGCCAGCAGTACATGGCAAACAAAACAGGTAAAAACCCTGACAAACCCAGAAATAATAGGAGTCATCATTTGGATTGTTTATATTAAATCAAGTTATTTTGGTCTATAATTTGCATGATATAGTACTGACATTGTTATTTACACCTAGCCCTAGATTGATGGGATTTGTTAATTGAATTGATGTGCACTATTATCTGTTTGCACAATTATTAGCGGATCGCTTGCTATTGCTGATTATTTGTACTGTAGATAAATGTGTAAGGCTTTGTCCTGTTATTGATATATAGTCCTTAGTGCTTTTGACTTTTTTTTAATTGTTTTTTTTTTAAATATTTTTTATTAATTGTAATATGTACCAGATTAAACCTTCATAAATATATATCTGTTATTTTAAGAGCGGACTAGATATTTTTTCTCTAACCTTATAGCTGGTTGTTTACCATTACATATAGATATTTAAGATATTATTACGTTAGAATGAAGTCCATGCTTACTTTAAGAGGCCCCTTGCATTGGTGGAGAGCTAACAAAGATAAATATCCCACCTTGGTGAAATTGGCAAAACCCTACTTCTCAGGCACCATAACACCATCTAAGCGCCTCTTCAATTCTGCAGGCAACATAGCTTGAAAAAAGAGAGCCAGCCTCAGCCAGGCATGTGCGGACATGCTGACATGTTTGCATTTCAATGCAAAGTTTCTGAAATAATTAATAACAGAATGTTCTAAACAGTAATAGTCTACAGCTTTCTAGTTCTACCTCTTTTTAAACAGTTTGTGGTTTGTGTATAAAAATGTGTTCTGCTGCATACAAATTGGACAAACAGTTGTGTTAATGTAAAGTTTTAGTCTGAAGTTTATATTTGTAACACTACTAGATGGATTTTATTTTAAATATATGGAAAAATGATTGATTTTGTTTTATCTGATTAGTTGATTAATTGAAAAAATAATCGGCCAATTAATCGATTATGAAACCGTACAATATCATTGATCTGTGAGTGTGCACAGCTTCTGTTACAGTCTGTGAGAATACCTGGCAGCCCCCGAGCTTCTATATCTAGCACCTTTAAAGGGACATTAAAAACTAAATAAATGGTAGATATAATGATGCATTAAAAAAAAAAGATTAGTCTGAAAATAACATGTAGATGTATTTTTTAAAATGTCATTAGTTGTTAAAATATCGACAAAAAAAGTTCAGCGTTTTAATGTCTATAAAACAATGGGAGCTTCCATATTGTAACTTAAGTTACCTTCCCTGCTGTGGCCAATTAGGGACAGTTATAAATAGGTCACTACAATGTGCAGCCAATGGCTGTGCTGTGGAATATAACAGAGTTCTGTACTTCCATTTCTAACAGGGACTGAAAAGTTAATAATTTCAGATTGGACTTACAGGAAAAGGGGACAAAATAAATAAAGAAAGTATATTGCAGACTTCTTTTTATATATGATTTATCATTTGATGTTGCCATCTCAAAGTGTTTAAAGTGATTGTAAACTTTACTGAATTAAAGGCCAGTAGTAAATAATACTCTTAAAAACAGGGGCACTTTAATGCATTAAAGTTTACAATGATGCTTATTTTTAAAATATTACCTTTGCGTCATAACGCTGATCCTCCGCCCGCATCTGCTGCTTCATTAGGATATCGATGACGAAACCGGCTTCCTCCAATCGTTGCGTTGCCCCACGAGCTGGACGCCAAAGGGGACACACAACGATTGGAGGAAGCCAAATTCATCATCAATCTGCTTAAGAAAGCAGCAGATGCGGGCTGAGGATCAGCGTTATGTTTACCATAACGCAAAGGTATATAAGGCATTATAAAAAAAAATGCTGAAATGCTGTATCTGAAATGCTGTATCTGAATCATAAAAAGTTAATAATTTTACTTTGCTGTCCCTTAAAGGGACACTGAAGCCAAATTTTTTCTATTGTGATTCAGATAGAGCATGCAATTTTAAGCAACTTTCTAATTTACTCCTATTATCAAATTTTCTTCATTCTCTTGGTATCTTTATTTGAAAAGCAAAAAAGTTGAGATGCCGGCCCAACCTGGGTTGTTCTTACTGATTGGTAAATTCACCCACCAATAAACAAGTGCTGTCCATGGGTCTGAACCAAACATTGTCTGGCTCCTTAGCTTAGATGCCTTCTTTTTTAAATAAAGATAGCAAGAGAAGGAAGAAAAAATGATAATAGGAATAAATTAGAAAGTTGCTTAAAATTGCGAGCTCTATCTGAACACAAAAGAAAAAAAATGGGTTCAGTGTCGCTTTAATCGAAATTTAAATTCACCATAATACGCTAACCAATCAACAATGCTTGAGTTTTTCTCTCCTATCACTCCCTAAGAAAATAACGTGTATAGTTTACGTAACTAAAATATTGTATAACTATAATTAGGCAAATCATTTTGAACGCTTTCATGATTAATCAGAAATAGAATTCACCGAAGTATTTTCTAGACTAGAGGATCGACTACGTAATTATAAGGAAGTACAACTAATGCAAATAGCTATACCATGGCATGCGGCAGTGACAGTGATTTGGTAAGAGCTGGTATTGCATCACATCATCACATAACATTATCACACAAGACACCTGCCTACAATCACTGATCAGAGTGTGTAGGGTTTGCGGCAGGCAGGTCACGTGTGCGGGGTGCTTGGTAAGCGCCGCCCCGGGAGCGCGCTATGCTGATTGCTGCAGAAGCAGTGCTGCAGTGTGTTGGAGCTGTGTTTGCAGTTCTGGGTAAGTGTTAATAGTGATACTATTATGGCATCCCTAATAGCTTTCAGATTGAGTGTACGGTAGTATGCCTTTTGGGAACGTCGATTATTACAACGTTATATAACTTATTAATAATACAGCTTGTTATAAGGAGTGCAGCCTATGTACTGTACCAAAGGATGCACGGCTGGTTATTGTAAGAAAATAAAAACTTCTTAAAACTTTTGTTTCTGTAATTATAGTTATTAAGGTCTCTAAAAATATACAGATGTTTAAATACAACGTGTTAGGATTGTGGATTTATGGAATAAACTGCCGATAGAGATGGTAAACACAGGAACTGTAAAATAATAAAAAAATATATGCTTGGGACATGCATAAATATCATTAGGAAACAGTAACGTGTAATATGGGTAGACTGGATGGGCCTTTTGGTTCTTATGTGTGAAATTCTGTGTTTCTATGTAATGGTGAACTTTTTATTTTGTCTGTAGTTTGGTATAACAATGTTAAATAAGCTAATATTTCACAAATTAAATGATGCAGTGACCCCTGGATCATGATTGCTGTATTTGTAAGCAGCATGATGCTCAGACATCAAGTACTGTACACCTAGGTTTGCCACCTCAGCCATGCACCGATAGGACATTGTCTTATGAAACTACTAATTCTTCCTGGCTTGAAAGCACATACATTTTCTTTGCTGTTTTTATTAAAAGCTAATTTTTCTATCATCTGATGTTTATATTTGGAGCTTCATTCATGGCATTTTACCAAGCAAACTGTGTGTGTCACCTTGCAAAATGACCTAATAAAGTTCTGACAAATATGGCTAGATTTAAAGGGCTAGTCTCGAAAAAATTAAACTTTCATGATTTAGATAGAGTATACAATTTTAAGCATCTTTCTAATTTACTCTGATTATCAATTCTTCTTCATTCTTTTGGCATCTTTATTTTGAAAAGAAGAAATGTAAGCTTAGGAGCCAGCCCATTTTTGGTTCAGCACCCTGGGTAGTGCTTCCTGATTGGTGGATAATTTAGTCACCAATCGGCAAGTGCTACCCAGGTAATGAAACAAAAATGAGCTGGCTTACATTCTTGCTTTTTTTTTAAATAAAGATACCAAGATAATGAAGAAAAATTGAAATTAGTAGTAAATTAGAAAGTTGCTCTATCTGAATGAGTTTTATTTTGACTAGACTATTAACTTTTTAATTTAGTAGATTTGAACAATTTTCCTTTTAAAGGAAAAGGCCAGCGGATTGGAAAAATAAAACTAGTTAATTGGTATGGCTTTATTGCTTTGTATTATGACCAGATTGGTAATGGATTTCCAGGTATGCACTAGGAAAGAATGTGAACATTTGTTTAGTTCAACAAGTTGTTTGGCCCATTAAAACAGTTTATTAATGTTTAGCTACATTAACTTTGTTTAATGGAAATGAAAGTACACCCTGTAGAATTTTAATGATGCATATAACATTGTTTTCTCAGCATATACTGTTTGTGGGTTTTGGTTTTTTTTTTTTTTGAGTAGTATTTTAAAAACTGGACACTTAAAGGGACATTTCAGCAAAAATTGGAATCCGCATGAATGCGTTCCAGTTGTGAATAGAAGCATTTTTGTAATATATATGTATTGGTAAAAATACTTCTAATAAAATCTATAGCTGTTTCAAAAGTATATTTAAGTATGCACCAGCATTTTTAAACCCAGCGCTCAGAGCACCTAAGGTGCTTGTATCATCTGATAATGACTCATTTTAATTGCTGACATGATACAAGCTCTACTGGTGCTCTGAGCAGCTGCGGTATTTAAAATGCTGGTGCACTGAGAATATCTAGCTATGCTTCACATGCATGTGCAGAGAAAAATGCTAACACTAAAACTATAATAGCGTTTACTAGAAGCATTTTTGTCAATACATGTATTTTGCAAATATGTTTGTATTCAAATTTGTAATTCATTTATGTGCATTTACATTTTGAATTGAATGTCCCTTTAAAGGAACAATAGAGAAAAATTGTATTACTTATGAAAGATCATATCTTAAAGTGAAAGTAAAGTTACCAATATCGCTATAAACGGTTTTATCAATCCATTGTAAATATCCTAACTTTCATAAATTTTTCTTAATTTATTTTAGTTTTAGAAGGTCCATTATTTTATTACCTCTAAATCCGCAATATTTTCATTCTATTCCTCCGCCCACAATAATTGTTTTTTTTTCCTGCAGTGGTGACGGAGCGACATAGTAATTCCATTGGTCCCCCATGGTCATCTAAACCTGTTCGCTATACGCCCACATTTAGCAAAGCGCATGCGACTCTTACATGATCATACGTGCGTTTATGATAGCCGCATGAGCATATAATTTAGTAACTGAAATCCATTATCCTGACGTCACTTGCTTGCTCGTTAGTCGTCGCGGAAAGCGTATTTCTGCGCATGTGCAAAATATTTGTCTCACGAGAGCGTGCACCTATAAGGACGTATAGAGCGGGTGGGACCGCTCTTACGTGTAACTCTACCAAACACGGAAGCTAGCAAAAGGTACGTTGTAAAAAAATAAATAAAACATAGATATAATATACAAACATTTTCGAAAAAAAATAAACGTAGCGACTATAGTGTACATTTTGTAAGAGAATACAGAACGTTCTTTAAAGTGAAGGTCAATTTTCATGTGAAAGTGCTTGTTTTTTTTTTTTTAAAAAAAATATTAAAAACAGGGGCACTTTCATTCATGAAAATTGACATTGCACCGTATTTTAAAAATACTTGCCTTTTTTTCTTCTGAAACGCTGGATCGTCGTTCTGAAACTATGCCCTGCCTGCTTCTGGGTTAACTTACCCAGCAATGATGAAACCGGCTTCCTTCAAACACTGAGTTGCCTCAGGCAATGATTCCCCCGGGGTGGGAAGCCATGATTGGAGGATGCCAGAATCATCGTTGCTGATGTATGAAGAGGCTTGCAACGGGCTGGTGAAGCGCTGGAGCGGCTTCAAGAAGAAAAGGTAAGTATAGTTTAAGAAAACGGGTGAAATGTAAACTTTCATGAATGAAAGTGCCCCTGTTTTTAATAGTATTTTTAAAACTGGCACTTATTCTTGAAAGTTTACCTTCAATTTAATAATATTAAACTTTAAACATCTTAAATACATTTTTGCATAAAAGGTTAAGGGGACAGTAAACAAAAATGTAATGTATTCAAACCATTGCTGTTTTAGAAGGTCCATGCTCACCTAAAAGTGATAGTAAAGTCTCCCCTTTTTAAAATCTGAACCAGAATGTTAGTGATATTTAAAGGGATATGAAACCAAAATTTATTTTTCACAATTCAGGTAGAGCATGCAGTTTTAAGCAGCTTTATAATTTATTCCTATTATCAAACTTTCTTTGTTCTCTTGGTATCTTTTATTTTAAAAACAGGGAATGTAAGCTTAGGAGCCAGACCATTTTTGATTCAACACATGGGTAGCGATTGCTGATTGGTGGCTTGGTGTCTTTATTTGAAAAAGCAGGAATGTAAGCTTAAGAGCAGGTCCATTTTTGGTTCAGACCCTGGATAGCGCCTACATTTAGCCACCAATCAGCGAGCGCTACCCAGGTGCTGAACCAAAAATGGTCTGGTTCCTAAGCTTACAGCCGCAGAACGCAATTTTTTTCAATGTGGTGACGTTAACACCTCTTAGCCAATAGCTGTGCGCTCCAGCTGCCATTATGCTGGATAGCTAGAACGCTATTGGCTAAGATCCCCTCAGTGATAAAATAGCGTTCCGCCGTGGGTGGCCTGAGGCGCTTAGCGCAGCGAACACTGCAGACAAAGGAAAGTCCCCTTTATTTGTTACATTGGTAAATCCTAGTGTTTCACAAACGCTAGAATTTACTATCGCTTTAAGGTTTGATCTGTTCTCCAATCAGCTCTCTGCCTTTATCACACTTGTTGTAGCTATAGCACTGATTGGACAACAATTAAAATCTTTAGCTCACAGAAAAATTGACTTTTGAAGTGGCCGTCGGAGTGTGTAGTATTTGAATTTTATATCTATATTAAGTAAGTTATAGCACATCTTCGTTACAACTGATGAATGAACTTCCAGATCTGATATTTAAAAAAGGGGAGAGTTTACCATCACTTTAAAAGGACATGAACCCCAAAAATGTTCTTTCATGATTCAGATAGAGTATGCAATTTTAAACAACTTTCCAAGTTACATCTATTATCAGTTTTGTTTCATACTCTTGTTATCCTTTATTGAAGGAGTAGCAGAGCACTACTGGTTGCTATCTAAACACATCAGTAAGCCAATGACAATAGTTTTATATGTGCAGCTGCTACCTTCCAGCTCTTAGGCTACCTGGTATGTTTTTCAACAAAAGGCTACCAAGAAAAAAAAACAAATTATATAAATAGAAATAAATTGGAAAGTTGTTTAAAATTGTATGCTCTATCTGAATCTTGAAAAAATACCGTTATAGTCTAAAAATGACATGCTGTAATTCATTAGATCATATCATTTTCTCACTAGTGACCCTACACCTGCATGTGTTTAACCCCTCAAAGAAAAGGGCTAGTGGTAGTACAGCCAATTGTATGGTGTTCTCCCCACCCCATAGACTCTCTCAAAAGTGTGTGCTCCTCAAAGTCTCTTTTGAATAAGCAGTGATTTTTAAATCCTAAATACCTTGTAAGAAAATTTGAGCATTTCTTCTAGATACTGGTAGTTTTTGGTCTGTTATGACTTTTAATGTATTTAAAGTGAATGTCCATTTTCCTGTTAACGAATCCTCCAAATGCTTTCTTTAACCCCTTAATGACCGAGGACGTGCAGGGTACGTCCTCAAAAAAAAGGCAGTTAACGCCTGAGGACGTACCCTGCACGTCCTCGGTTTGGAAAGCAGCTGGAAGCGATCCTGCTCGCTTCCAGCTGCTTTCCGGTTATTGCAGTGATGCCTCGATATCGAGGCATCCTGCAATAACCATTTGTAGCCATCCGGTGCAGAGAGAGCCACTCTGTGGCCCTCTCTGCACCGGACATTAACGGCTACGTTCGTTGGTGGGTGGGAGCCGGTATGGGAGGTGGGTGGCGGCCATCGATGGCCTTTGTGATGCGGAGGGGGGCGGGATCGGGGGCGGGGACGACCGGGGGGACGCGCACGGACGCGCGCGCGTGCACGGGGAGGCCGGGCGGGCGCGTGCACGGGGAGGGAGCGGGTGGGAACCACTACCTACAGAAAATGTTTATGTTAGAAGTGGGGATCAAAGGGGTTAATATGGTTTTTTTGGTGATCGGTTTGGCTGGTGGGGTATTGGACTGTGGGGGGGAAGCTACACTACAGAAACAAAAAGTAAAACATAAAAAATAAAACATTTTTATTTGCAAACTGGGTACTGGCAGACAGCTGCCAGTACCCAAGATGGCCCCAATAAGGCAGAGGGGGAGGGTTAGGGAGCTATTTTGGGGGGATCAGGGAGGTTGGGGGCTAAGGGGGGACCCTACATAGCAGCATATGTAAATATGCTTAAAAAAAAATTTTTTTTTTTTTTTTTTATACCTTTTATTTTAGTACTGGCAGACTTTCTGCCAGTACTTAAGATGGCGGGGACAATTGTGGGGTGGGGGAGGGAAGAGTGCTGTTTGGGAGGGATCAGGGGGTGGGATGTGTCAGGTGGGAGTCTGATCTCTACACTAAAGCTAAAATTAACCCTGCAAGCTCCCTACAAACTACCTAATTAACCCCTTCACTGCTGGCCATAATACACATGTGATGCGCAGCAGCATTTAGCGGCCTTATAATTACCAAAAAGCAACGCCAAAGCCATATATGTCTGCTATTTATGAACAAAGGGGATCCCAGAGAAGCATTTAAAACCATTTGTGCCATAATTGCACAAGCTGTTTGTAAATAATTTTAGTGAAAAACCTAAAGTTTGAAAAAGTGAACAATTTTTTTTTATTTGATTGCTTTTGGCGGTGAAATGGTGGCATGAAATATACCAAAATGGGCCTAGATCAATACTTGGGGTTGTCTACTACACTAGAGCTAAAATTAACCCTAGAAGCTCCCTACATGCTCCCTAATTAACCCATTCACTGCTGGGCATAATACACGGTTGGTGCGCAGTGGCATTTAGCAGCCTTCTAATTACCAAAAAGCAAAGCCAAAGCCATATATGTCTGCTATTTATGAACAAAGGGGATCCCAGAGAAGCATTTACAACCATTTATTCCATAATTTCATGAGTTGTTTGTAAATAATTTCAGTGAGAAACCTAAAGTTTGTGAAAAAATTTGTGAAAAAGTAAAATAATTTTTTTATTTGATCGCATTCGGCGGTGAAATGGTGCCATGAAATATACCAAAATGGGCCTAGATCAATACTTTGGGATGTCTTCTAAAAAAAAATATATACATGTCAATGGATATTCAGAGATTCCTGAAAGATATTAGTGTCCCAATGTAACTAGCGCTAATTTTGAAAAAAAGTGGTTTGGAAATGGCAAAGTGCTACTTGTACTTATAGCCCTATAACTTGCAAAAAAAGTAAAGAACATGTAAACATTGGGTATTTCTAAACTCAGGACAAAATTTAGAAACTATTTAGCATGGGTGTTTTTTGGTGGTTGTAGATGTGTAACAGATTTTGGGGGTCAAAGTTAGAAAAAGTGTGTTTTTTTCCATTTTTTCCTCATATTTTATAATATTTTTTATAGTAAATTATAAGATATGGTGAAAATAATGGTATATTTTGAAAGTCCATTTAATGGCAAGAAAAACGGTATATAATATGTGTGGGTACAGTAAATGAGTAAGAGGAAAATTACAGCTAAACACAAACACCACAAAAATGTAAAAATAGCCTTGGTCCCAAACGGACAGAAAATGGAAAAGTGCTGTGGTCATTAAGGGGTTAATACATATTAAACTACCACTTTATTTTTTTGGAAAAATAAACGAATATTATATATTTTTCTTTCAAATTTGATTCAGTTACGTACCCAAACTCCTCCCAGTCATTACTCCCTTCTTCTCCCTGGTGTGACGTATAGAGCGGTCCCACCCGCTCTGTACGTATACTTCAAGCAGGCTCCCGTGTACACCTTCAATTGCGCATGCGTTTGTTAGCAATACACATCACCGCCAATATACATAAAAATGTTAAAATGCAATACATTTTAGGGGCCACTAAAGTGAGCATAGCAAGAGGCTGTTAGAAGCCATATCCTCTCACAACTGCCACTGTGATAGCTTCTCCGATCTAGGTATAAGTATGGTAAGTGCGCATGCGCGAAGTGTGAACGCGCGTCTAAACATAGATGAAGATAGGTTTTAACGCATGCATATTTAGATTGTGACGTTTTGAAATTGAGATTGAAACCCCCGTGGTTGAATCTATGATTGGTTAAAAGAGTGCATCTAAACCTGTCACTCAAATAGCGAAGATGGCGGGTGGAGGAAGCTTAGTGCGATATAACTGATAAAAAGCTAATTTTTGGCGTAAATATAGCAGTCATTGAAAAATGATGAATTAAACTTCAACTTATTTTTTATGCACATTAGTGTGGCGTTTTCGGGGGGTGGTGACTTTACATTCACTTTAATTGTTGGTGAGTAGTAGATATGTGCATTCTTCATTAGTTCAGAGGAATATGGCTGCTGGGAGCAGGATTTGTTAGTTTGAAAGTTCAACACGCATCTGTGCAAATCCAGATCTTGGTGTGTTGCACTTTCACACAAATCTGGCCTCACCCCAAAAGAGCTGAATGCCGCTACCTACAGCCGTATTTGTCATGCGTTCATAGAAACAAATAATGCACATATGTAGTGAGTAGTGTTAAATGGCTGTGATCTTTAAATTTATAAACAATGGTTCTTTTAGTTGTCAATCAATATTGCAAGTAAGCTATGAACAAAACAAAAAGTAGTAGAGGCGTTCTAGTTCAATAAAATGCTTTAATTTTATTAGAGCATTTTATTTTTAAATTTCTTTTTATGACTCCCATTTACTAACTAGTGAGCAGACAATGTTCCAGACTAGGGAACCTGTCTGCCCATGTTTAGGACTATTAAAGTGAATGGGGAACCTGTCTGCCCATGTTTGGGACTATCAAAGTGAATGGGGAACCTGTCTGCCCATGTTTGGGACTATCAAAGTGAATGGGGAACCTGTCTGCCCATGTTTGGGACTATCAAAGTGAATGGGGAACCTGTCTGCCCATGTTTGGGACTATCAAAGTGAATGGGGAACCTGTCTGCCCATGTTTGGGACTATCAAAGTGAATGGGGAACCTGTCTGCCCATGTTTGGGACTATCAAAGTGAATGGGGAACCTGTCTGCCCATGTTTGGGACTATCAAAGTGAATGGGGAACCTGTCTGCCCATGTTTGGGACTATCAAAGTGAATGGGGAACCTGTCTGCCCATGTTTGGGACTATCAAAGTGAATGGGGAACCTGTCTGCCCATGTTTGGGACTATCAAAGTGAATGGGGAACCTGTCTGCCCATGTTTGGGACTATCAAAGTGAATGGGGAACCTGTCTGCCCATGTTTGGGACTATCAAAGTGAATGGGGAACCTGTCTGCCCATGTTTGGGACTATCAAAGTGAATGGGGAACCTGTCTGCCCATGTTTGGGACTATCAAAGTGAATGGGGAACCTGTCTGCCCATGTTTGGGACTATCAAAGTGAATGTAAAGTTAAATGAGAAAGTGCCTGGTTTTTAAAATTCTCTTAAAACAGGGGCACTTTTATTAATTACTTTTTTTTTTTTTTTTAAATACCTTTTTTCTTTATGAAACCGGCGATATTCCTTCCGCAGCTCCTGCTGTACTTAGTACAGCAATGATGAATCCAGCTTCCTCCAATCATTGCGTGCACTTCAATGCGTCTAGCTTGTGAGGCCACTCAATGATTGGAGGAAGCCGGATTCGGCATCGATATGCTAGGTACAGCAGGAGCTGCGGGCGGAGGATTGCCAGTCTGCTGTCATAAGGAAAAATGTTAGTTTTTTGTTTTTAAAAAAAAAAAAAAAAAAAAAAGCTTAAATAAAGTTTAAGCGTTGTTTTTAAAAACCGGGCACTTTCCTCATTAAACTTTACATTCACTTTAAGGAAGAATCTGCTTCCTGCATTTAGCATTACTCATGCAAGTGCTTGTGCAGCCCCTCCCTCCTGCTGCTCAAGAGTAGGGAGTATCAATCATCCCAGATGAATGTCTGGGATCACTAACTGTGCCACATCTCAAGTGGAGGTGTACTTAAAGGGACACTTCACCCAAAAAATGTCTCCCCTTTAAATTGTTCCCAATGATTCATTTTATCTGCTGGAGTGTCTTAAATTGTTTACAAGTAGCTCCTGTACCCCTATTTTGGCATTTGAAATAGCTGATTTAGCCTGTGGTATCCCAACCTATATTGAAAGTTTCTATACTGGAGTATATTCTATTGAATAGCCTAAGTAAACGCAGCCAGCAGAAGAGATTACACTCTCAGTGAGGGGCATGATAGTTAAGTAATAAAATGATAATTTTCCATTGTTCTCTCTATGTATTAAGCTTTGGTGTTCCAGACAAATATAAGATAAGGAAACAAGTCTGTGTACATAAAAGTGATAACATAATGAGATCTGATATTACCTGAAGCTCAACCCATTGTAATAGGCTGTTTAAAAACACAAAACCAGCTATTTAATATACACAAATAACCCGAAAAATGAAATTTCTCATACATTTTATACTCTGCAGCTGGTATAACAAGTCATTGAATATACATTCATATAAAAACTATTTTACAGTGTACTGTGCCCTTAACAGCGATGCAGAGTAATTTATTTATACTTTTTAATTATTTATATTGACCCAAACTTTCAAAATATAGTTGATGCTGGTAAAATTGAGACTGTAGCAACCCTACCCATCGCTTTATGTTCCCAACTTGGTTCCCATCAACAATTTAAATCTCTATTGGTAAAGTAATTGTTGAAGCCTACTGAGTATTGCAATACTACCCCTATTGTATATTTATAGCTGGTCGATGCACTGATAAGTGTTTATCTGATTGTTGCACATTGCAAACTTGCAATAGCTCATTAAGTAAACATCCTTCTCTCGCACTTGCATATGAACTAACCAGCTTTTTTCAAGCTCTGGGAAGAGCAACAGGAAACTGAAACTGTTAATCATGACACATAAACAGATCACAGTAAAAGGTATTTTTTAAAATAACATTGCATACACTTTTTAAAAACATTATGCCTCCGTCAAATAGCCTAAATTTTGTTTATATGTTGCTTGAAATTAACATAAAGGTTCTTAATAATTAGAAATTAAAAAATACATTATAGGTGGGACTAAGGGGTGGCGGCCATGCTTGGACGCAAAATTTTGAGGTGCTCCAGTCATCCTGCTGCATCAAGCTAATATTTTAATTTGGGTTCTCCATCTGGACTTCAATTTGATATCAATTTGAACTACAGAGGATTCCCTCTCAGCAGATACCTTTCTTTGTGATTGGTGCCTGCTCTGAATCCGGAGCTTTTCTCTGAGGTTTAAGCCTCAACACAACCCCCCCCCCCCCAGTTATTTTCCTATTGGACTTCACTGTTGTGCAGTGCCATATGTGCGCTAATCAATAACCATCTCAGATACCTGCACAAAGCCAGTCATAGAGATTAAAAATGGAGACTGCTACATATGTCTTAACAGAACTGAGCCGTTTGCTCGAAGGCTACCAAGTCGTATTAGAGGAGAAGCTACAAATATGCCTTGCACCTCAAAGAGATTTCTCCAACCAGAGCTTATTTGCTTAGAAGAGGAGAGAGATGGAGCTTCTCATCCTCCGTGCATATTACCTGCTACTGGACATTCCCGTACACTCATTGATACAGATCCTAAAACCAGGGATAATACAGCGCTGAGGGAGACCCACGGCTGCTCTACAATCAAGGGACGTTCAATTTTACAGGGGGGTCAAAGGCTATGATACCAGTAACTACTGGAACCGCAGCTAACGTCTCTACCAGACCGAAGACAAATAACTTAATACATTACCTGGATCGGAGGCCACACTGACTAGGCGAGACTTCCCCTGCAAATTCTTGTTTGCCTACAGCTGCCCTCCATGTGCACAGAGTTGCTGAATGTGAGCCGGGACTCGGGTACAGTGTTTTTTTTTCCCATCTCCCAAGCTACCCTGTCTCGAGCTAGACACTACAGAACCGGCTCCTGATGTTACCTTGCATCCAGTAAAAATTCCAACGCAATGGAGTGGGCTAATGGTCTTACATATTCTCCTTTCTGTCCTAGCTTAATTATCTTTGCTATCCCAATGGAAAACAGCTTAGCAGCAATAACAAGAACACTAATGGACCCGCTTCATTAGCTATTCTTCAAAGTATGTTATAGGCAAAAATATATTTTTATACACCATGTTACTCGGTAATATTATTCCACCTTTGTCTTCCTATACCTATGTACCTAATTTGCCTGTAGAATCTAATGTGAATCTATAACTTTTTAGAAATTGCAAATCACTATAAAGAATAATCCTATATTGATGACAAGTTAAGTCTAGATGCCTCAGGGATATTTTAGATTTAATTAAGCTGCGCAACTTTATTTTATTAGTGCTAATGTGTATATTTCACTGTCATGACAGATCTCTCTCTTTCTCTCTGGCAGGGTCCTATATGTTAAAATTGAGATCTCTAATTTCTCTGTCCCTATAGAGCCTTATCCAAAGGGGCATTAGACTTCTTAAAGTATGTTATAGGCAAAAATGTATTTATGTGCACCATGTTACCGGGTTATATTATACCACCTTTGTTTTTCTTTACCTATGTGCCGGTTTTCCTATAGAACCTAATGTGCCTATAGAATCTAACTAGTTAGAAAGTGGCGTTTGTAATGTACAATATAGCTGAGCTGCCATTCCTGACTCTGTACAAAAGAACTTAAACCCATCTCTTCTCACCATTTGTCGTGTAACAGTAGCTCTCCTTGAGAGTATACATCTAGATCTTATTTACCATTAGCAAAAAGCGAATTCAAATTTGAATTCATAAGCTTGGTAGACACTGCAGTTCTCACATTTTGTATTAAGCAGATATCCAGGTCTAACCTGAACTTAGATGTAGGACTGCTACTAAGCGGACATAACTTTACCATCATTTAACTTTCCTGCAGCTGTAGTTTATTTTACTCTAGAACTAGATTGTATTAATGTTCAGAATTTTAAATCCTACTTGTAGGTCCATAAGTGACCCAACACCCTCCAAGTGTCATCTCTATTAGAAATGAAAGCCCAAAACCTACAGAAGCTAAAAAAAATAATAGGCTTTAATGATAAAGGTCATAAACTGATATGGAGCATTATCACTTAGGTTTCTGGTATTGTTTTATAGGCCTGTTTATAATGTGTCATTACCTATACTTCTGAAATTGTTGTGATATTCTGTAAAATCCAAAAGAAGTGACTCATTTTTGTACTTTGACCTTAATTTCTGGATATGTCTTTATTTCAACCTCAATAAATAATAAAAAAAAACATTATACGTGTACACCTTCACCATCCCTCTTTTTCCAATCTAGCTCAAAATATCTTTCTGGCCCTTTAAAATAGTGGGGAAAATACTAGCAAGCTTTTTAATATTGTAGTATGCTAAGATGTTATGGAAGCTCATTTTATAAACCACTTTTACAAATGAGTGTGCATATCAACACTGCTGGGCTTTAACTCCCTTAGGAAGGCATAGAACGTTCTAACCAGTTTCGCTGATCTGAAGCCATAGGCGTTTCCTGGATTGGATTGCGGGCTGCAGGGGGTGGCTAGCGTCATAGGCACTCACCCCTGACACAATCCCATCTTTGAAATCACGTGATCGCATCATTTTTCCGTATTTGTTTCCATTGGAATTTTGTTCCAATGTAGACAAATGAGTACCGTCAGGAAAGGGTTATTATTTATGTATGTTTACTTTGATAACATTCTTCCTGCTAGGAACATTGTTGCACCTACCCAGATCTTCAAATTTTAAGGCAAAATATTTTGTCATAGGTTATGCTGACCTGTTATGTAAATGGTCGAATCTTCAGCCAAGCTAATGTTTGTTTTCTAATTTAAAGGAATATGAAACCCAAAATTTCTTTCATGTTTCAGACACGGCACAGAATTCTAAACAACTTTTCAATTTACTTCAATTAGCAAATTTGCTTAATTTCTTTGGCAGTCATTGTTGAAGGAGCAACATTGCATTAGAGCACTGGTTTTCAAACCCGTCCTCAGGCCTCCCCATACAGTCCTGGTTTTCTGGATAATCTTATGTGAGAGCAGGTAAAATAACCATGGTTACTAATCAGCTGATTATTTCACCTGTGCTCTAGTTAAGATATCCACAAAATGTGGCCTATTAGGGAGGCCTGAGGACAGGTCTGAAAACCAGTGCATTAGAGGAAACTAGCTGAACACATTGGGTGAACCAATGATAAGAGGCATATATGTGTAGCCACCAATCAGCAGCTAGTTCCCAGTAGTGCATTGAGGCTCCTGATTCTACCTAGGTATTCTTTTCAACACAGAATACCAAAAGAAAAAAGCAAATTAGATATAAAAGCAACTTTGAAAAAAATGGCATGTTCTATGAATCATGAAATAATTTCTTTCATGTAATTAGCAAGAGTCCATGAGCTAGTGACGTATGGGATATACATTCCTACCAGGAGGGGCAAAGTTTCCCAAACCTCAAAATGCCTATAAATACACCCCTCACCACACCCACAATTCAGTTTTACAAACTTTGCCTCCGATGGAGGTGGTGAAGTAAGTTTGTGCTAGATTCTACGTTGATATGCGCTCCGCAGCAAGTTGGAGCCCGGTTTTCCTCTCAGCGTGCAGTGAATGTCAGAGGGATGTGAGGAGAGTATTGCCTATTTGAATGCAGTGATCTCCTTCTACGGGGTCTATTTCATAGGTTCTCTGTTATCGGTCGTAGAGATTAATCTCTTACCTCCCTTTTCAGATCGACGATATACTCTTATATATACCATTACCTCTGCTGATTCTCGTTTCAGTACTGGTTTGGCTATCTGCTATATGTAGATGAGTGTCCTGGGGTAAGTAAGTCTTATTTTCTATGACACTCCAAGCTATGGTTGGGCACTTTGTTTATAAAGTTCTAAATATATGTATTCAAACATGTATTTGCCTTGACTCAGAATGTTCAACTTTCCTTATTTTCAGACAGTCAGTTTCATATTTGGGATAATGCATTTTGATTTAACCTTTTTTTTTTTCTTACCTTCAAAAATTTGACTCTTCCCTGTGGGCTGTTAGGCTCGCGGGGGCTGAAAATGCTTCATTTTATTGCATCATTCTTGGCGCGGACTTTTTTGGCGCAAAAATTCTATTTCCGTTTCCGGCGTCATACGTGTCGCCGGAAGTTACGTCATTTTTTGACGTTATTTCGCGCCAAAAATGTCGGCGTTCCGGATGTGGCGTCATTTTTGGCGCCAAAAGCATTTAGGCGCCAAATAATGTGGGAGTCTTATTTGGCGCGAAAAAATATGGGCGTCGCTTTTGTCTCCACATTATTTAAGTCTCATTTTTCATTGCTTCTGGTTGCTAGAAGCTTGTTCTTTGGCATTTTTTCCCATTCCTGAAACTGTCATTTAAGGAATTTGATCAATTTTGCTTTATATATATGTTGTTTTTTCTCTTACATATTGCAAGATGTCTCACGTTGCATCTGAGTCAGAAGATACTACAGGAAAATCGCTGTCTAGTGCTGGATCTACCAAAGCTAAGTGTATCTGCTGTAAACTTTTGGTAGCTATTTCTCCAGCTGTTGTTTGTATTGATTGTCATGACAAACTTGTTAAAGCAGATAATATTTCCTTTAGTAAAGTACCATTGCCTGTTGCAGTTCCTTCAACATCTAAGGTGCAGAATGTTCCTGATAATATAAGAGATTTTGTTTCTGAATCCATAAAGAAGGCTATGTCTGTTATTTCTCCTTCTAGTAAACGTAAAAAATCTTTTAAAACTTCTCTCCCTACAGATGAATTTTTAAATGAACATCATCATTCTGATTCTGATGACTCCTCTGGTTCAGAGGATTCTGTCTCTGAGGTTGATGCTGATAAATCTTCATATTTATTTAAAATGGAATTTATTCGTTCTTTACTTAAAGAAGTTCTAATTGCTTTAGAAATAGAGGATTCTGGTCCTCTTGATACTAATTCTAAACGTTTGGATAAGGTATTTAAAGCTCCTGTGGTTATTCCAGAAGTTTTTCCTGTTCCTAATGCTATTTCTGCAGTAATTTCCAAAGAATGGGATAAATTGGGTAATTCATTTACTCCTAAACGTTTTAAGCATTTATATCCTGTGCCGTCTGACAGATTGGAATTTTGGGACAAAATCCCTAAAGTTGATGGGGCTATTTCTACCCTTGCTAAACGTACTACTATTCCTACGTCAGATGGTACTTCGTTTAAGGATCCTCTAGATAGGAAAATTGAGTCCTTTCTAAGAAAAGCTTATCTGTGTTCAGGTAATCTTCTTAGACCTGCTATATCTTTGGCTGATGTTGCTGCAGCTTCAACTTTTTGGTTGGAAACTTTAGCGCAACAAGTAACACATCGTGATTCTCATGACATTATTATTCTTCTTCAGCATGCTAATAATTTTATCTGTGATGCCATTTTTGATATTATCAGAGTTGATGTCAGGTTTATGTCTCTACCTATTTTAGCTAGAAGAGCTTTATGGCTTAAAACTTGGAATGCTGATATGGCTTCTAAATCAACTTTACTTTCTATTTCTTTCCAGGGTAACAAATTATTTGGTTCTCAGTTGGATTCCATCATTTCAACTGTTACTGGTGGGAAAGGAACTTTTTTACCACAGGATAAAAAATCTAAAGGTAAAAGTAGGGCTAATAATCGTTTTCGTTCCTTTCGTTTCAACAAAGAACAAAAGCCTGATCCTTCATCCTCAGGAGCAGTTTCAGTTTGGAAACCATCTCCAGTCTGGAATAAATCCAAGCCAGCTAGAAAGGCAAAGCCTGCTTCTAAGTCCACATGAAGGTGCGGCCCTCATTCCAGCTCAGCTGGTAGGGGGCAGGTTACGTTTTTTCAAGGAAATTTGGATCAATTCTGTTCACAATCTTTGGATTCAGAACATTGTTTCAGAAGGGTACAGAATTGGTTTCAAGATGAGACCTCCTGCAAAGAGATTTTTTTCTTTCCCGTGTCCCAGCAAATCCAGTAAAAGCTCAAGCATTTCTGAAATGTGTTTCAGATCTAGAGTTGACTGGAGTAATTATGCCAGTTCCAGTTCCGGAACAGGGGATGGGGTTTTATTCAAATCTCTTCATTGTACCAAAGAAGGAGAATTCCTTCAGACCAGTTCTGGATCTAAAAATATTGAATCGTTATGTACGGATACCAACGTTCAAAATGGTAACTGTAAGGACTATCTTGCCTTTTGTTCAGCAAGGGAATTATATGTCCACAATAGATTTACAGGATGCATATCTGTATATTCCGATTCATCCAGATCATTATCAGTTCCTGAGATTCTCTTTTCTGGACAAGCATTACCAGTTTGTGGCTCTGCCGTTTGGCCTAGCTACAGCTCCAAGAATTTTTACAAAGGTTCTCGGTGCCCTTCTGTCTGTAATCAGAGAACAGGGTATTGTGGCATTTCCTTATTTGGACGATATCTTGGTACTTGCTCAGTCTTTACATTTAGCAGAATCTCATACGAATCGACTTGTGTTGTTTCTTCAAGATCATGGTTGGAGGATCAATTTACCAAAAAGTTCTTTGATTCCTCAGACAAGGGTAACCTTTCTGGGTTTCCAGATGGATTCAGTGTCCATGACTCTGTCTTTAACAGACAAGAGACGTCTAAAATTGATTGCAGCTTGTCGAAACCTTCAGTCACAATCATTCCCTTCGGTAGCCTTATGCATGGAAATTCTAGGTCTTATGACTGCTGCATCGGACGCGATCCCCTTTGCTCGTTTTCACATGCGACCTCTTCAGCTCTGTATGCTGAAGCAATGGTGCAAGGATTACACGAAGATATCTCAAACAATATCTTTAAAACAGATTGTTCGACACTCTCTAACATGGTGGACAGATCACCATCGTTTAATTCAGGGGGCTTCTTTTGTGCTTCCGACCTGGACTGTAATTTCAACAGATGCAAGTCTCTCGGGTTGGGGAGCTGTGTGGGGATCTCTGACGGCACAAGGAGTTTGGGAATCTCAGGAGGTGAGATTACCGATCAATATTTTGGAACTCCGTGCAATTTTCAGGGCTCTTCAGTTTTGGCCTCTTCTGAAGAGAGAATCGTTCATTTGTTTTCAGACAGACAATGTCACAACTGTGGCATACATCAATCATCAAGGAGGGACTCACAGTCCTCTGGCTATGAAAGAAGTATCTCGAATTTTGGTTTGGGCGGAATCCAGCTCCTGTCTAATCTCTGCGGTTCATATCCCAGGTATAGACAATTGGGAAGCGGATTATCTCAGTCGCCAAACGTTGCATCCGGGCGAATGGTCTCTTCACCCAGAGGTATTTCTTCAGATTGTTCAAATGTGGGAACTTCCAGAAATAGATCTGATGGCGTCCCATCTAAACAAGAAACTTCCCAGGTATCTGTCCAGATCCCGGGATCCTCAGGCGGAGGCAGTGGATGCATTATCACTTCCTTGGAAGTATCATCCTGTCTATATCTTTCCGCCTCTAGTTCTTCTTCCAAGAGTAATCTCCAAGATTCTGAAGGAATGCTCGTTTGTTCTGCTGGTAGCTCCGGCATGGCCTCACAGGTTTTGGTATGCGGATCTTGTCCGGATGGCCTCTTGCCAACCGTGGACTCTTCCGTTAAGACCAGACCTTCTGTCACAAGGTCCCTTTTTCCATCAGGATCTGAAATCCTTAAATTTAAAGTTATGGAGATTGAACGCTTGATTCTTGGTCAAAGAGGTTTCTCTGACTCTGTAATTAATACTATGTTACAGGCTCGTAAATCTGTATCTCGAGAGATATACTATAGAGTCTGGAAGACTTATATTTCTTGGTGTCTTTCTCATCATTTTTCTTGGCATTCTTTTAGAATACCGAGAATTTTACAGTTTCTTCAGGATGGTTTAGATAAGGGTTTGTCCGCAAGTTCTTTGAAAGGACAAATCTCTGCTCTTTCTGTTCTTTTTCAAAGAAAGATTGCTATTCTTCCTGATATTCATTGTTTTGTACAAGCTTTGGTTCGTATAAAACCTGTCATTAAGTCAATTTCTCCTCCTTGGAGTTTGAATTTGGTTCTGGGAGCTCTTCAAGCTCCTCCGTTTGAACCTATGCATTCATTGGACATTAAATTACTTTCTTGGAAAGTTTTGTTCCTTTTGGCCATCTCTTCTGCCAGAAGAGTTTCTGAATTATCTGCTCTTTCTTGTGAGTCTCCTTTTCTGATTTTTCATCAGGATAAGGCGGTGTTGCGAACTTCTTTTGAATTTTTACCTAAAGTTGTGAATTCCAACAACATTAGTAGAGAAATTGTGGTTCCTTCATTATGTCCTAATCCTACGAATTCTAAGGAGAAATCGTTGCATTCTTTGGATGTTGTTAGAGCTTTGAAATATTATGTTGAAGCTACGAAATCTTTCCGTAAGACTTCTAGTCTATTTGTTATCTTTTCCGGTTCTAGAAAAGGCCAGAAAGCTTCTGCCATTTCTTTGGCATCTTGGTTGAAATCTTTAATTCATCTTGCCTATGTTGAGTCGGGTAAAACTCCGCCTCAGAGAATTACAGCTCATTCTACTAGGTCAGTTTCTACTTCCTGGGCGTTTAGGAATGAAGCTTCGGTTGACCAGATCTGCAAAGCAGCAACTTGGTCCTCTTTGCATACTTTTACTAAATTCTACCATTTTGATGTATTTTCTTCTTCTGAAGCAGTTTTTGGTAGAAAAGTACTTCAGGCAGCGGTTTCAGTTTGAATCTTCTGCTTATGTTTTTCGTTAAACTTTATTTTGGGTGTGGATTATTGTTAGCAGGAATTGGCTGTCTTTATTTTATCCCTCCCTCTCTAGTGACTCTTGTGTGGAAAGATCCACATCTTGGGTAGTCATTATCCCATACGTCACTAGCTCATGGACTCTTGCTAATTACATGAAAGAAAACATAATTTATGTAAGAACTTACCTGATAAATTCATTTCTTTCATATTAGCAAGAGTCCATGAGGCCCGCCCTTTTTTTGTGGTGGTTATGATTTTGTATAAAGCACAATTATTCCAATTCCTTATTTTATATGCTTTCGCACTTTTTTATCACCCCACTTCTTGGCTATTCGTTAAACTGAATTGTGGGTGTGGTGAGGGGTGTATTTATAGGCATTTTGAGGTTTGGGAAACTTTGCCCCTCCTGGTAGGAATGTATATCCCATACGTCACTAGCTCATGGACTCTTGCTAATATGAAAGAAATGAATTTATCAGGTAAGTTCTTACATAAATTATGTTTTTGTGTTTCATGTCCCTTTTTTAAGTAGAAAATTGAATAATTCGATTTGCTTGAAAGATAATCTATTTTATAGTCTGAAAACAAATCTATTCTTTTTGCAGTTTTGATTTTAGGTAAAAAAAAAAACCTACCGGGATATTTCCGGTTCATAGTGTATACAGGTCCTAGTATTTTTTCTTTAATAAAACACTAATACTTCTTCCTTAAATATAGTTTACTCCAGTGCAAGCATTGTTAGTTTATTTTAAATACTTAAATTTAGTCTCTAATATATGCTAACATAAACAATCTGACATGATGCCCATAGTTTAGTACTTAATTCCCAATCCCTTTGAAATTAAATACATATTCTTCATTTGTGCATAATAAAATTGCAGCAAGTTACCTGTGCCCCCTGCCCATCAAATGGAACTAATGTGCATATCATTTTCTTCTCTGCTGTGCAATTAACAGAAGAGGAGCAGGGGGCCTTTTTTTTTTTTTTTTTTTTTTAAGAATTTCTGAGTTTTCTATTATGTTTGGACCATTCATGATTCATTTAATATCCCAAAAGAAGTAATGTTTATCTTTTTATATAAGTTTATGCTTCCCCTTTTAACATTGTGAGACTTATGAGTAAGATGGTTTTCAGAGATGCTTACAGATTGATTAGATGAGTATTTATTAAATGTGTATGTATGTGCTAAATATGGGCTTTTTTTCTTTCAGATGCTTGCAGCTCTACATGTTAGTCTAACAAAGTGATAATTTCATTGACTCTTTCCTGTGTGTCTTCCGGATAAGTTTGTGGCGGCTGCAGGAAGAAACATTTCTTTTTTTAGAAGAATCTGCCATAAAGTCAGAAGCTAAAGCAATGACTGAATTTCTTTTTTGCTTTAGCTGCTGTATTGGTGAACAGCCACAGCCGGTGAGTTAATTCTCTTTTCCAGTTACAACACACTTAGGGCTTGTTTCCATTGAGGTGGTAAAGTTTGGAAACTGGTGATAAATATCTTTATCTCCATTATAGTCTATGGAGAACGTTTATGTTTCCAAACTTTACCACCTCAATGGAAACTAGGTCTTAGTTGGGACAGTTATGTTTTCTCTTGTTACTAATTAGTACTAAAATTGCACGCTTTCTGACAGTTGAAAGTTTGAAAATGGATAAGTTAATTGTGACAATTGTATTGAAGTTGCTGTTAGAGTGTATATAACTCTTAAAAATCTCCTGTTAAAAATAAGAACATGTTCTTTTTCTTGCCTGCTGCAAGACTAGTGGAAATTTCAAGATAAAGATGGTATTTGTATGCAGACAGAGATTTTGTTAGTCTAGTTGCAGTAAAACAGCTTATCATTGTGTTTCCTATGCTATTTAGAAAAGACGCCGGCGAATTGACAGAAGTATGATCGGAGAACCAATGAATTTTGTACATACTGCTCATGTAGGGTCAGGTGATGCAAATGCTGGCTTTGCAATGGTAAGTACAAAAATATTGTAAGTTGTAGCTGGATTCTGAGTCTCTAGTAGGGCTTTGAGACATGAGGTTTTATAAATATTTTAAAGGGATATAAAGTTCAAAACTGAAATGCGAATGGGTGCATTTCAGTTTGTAATATAATCATTTTGCAGTATACTTACTTTAGCAAAAATTCTTCTAGTAAAAGTTACTGTTTTTCAGCTGCATACACACATATGCTATGAGGGCCCGTGCACCAGTATTCAATACCCATGGCTGCTCAGAGAGGTGGAGGGTGTATTGCTTCTGTGAAGATGTCATTTGTTTCATACAAGCCACTGCTGACTCTCTGACAAGGTGTGGTGTTTGAATATTGGTGCACATGCCTTTACAGCATATGTGCGTATGCCATTGAAAAACTAATATTTTACTAGAAGCATTTTTGTAATATAATTCCATTTCAAATAACACCGATGCACATTTCAACGTTTACCTTTCTATCCCTTTAATCTTAAACATGTTTCCTTATATGGAGTGGGTGAGAGCATAAACAGTAACTTACTAGCTAGGTCTGTTATCCGTTTGTATTAGAGTTGCTAAGTGTTGCTTATGAGGCTGAAAATAGCTGCATAGGCTGTTCCTGTTTTATGTAGGGTATTTTGCTGTTATGCCCTGATTAGTTGCACTTTATTTTTTTCATAAAGTAGATTGACAGAACCAGAATTTGTAGCCAAACCCTATGTTTTTATGTATTTTAAACTTCAAAATAACAACCTCCATGACCCGCGTCGTAAACATTCTGCTGTTTGTTGCTATATAGAATTATAGGAATTAAAGAATGTAAAATGGATGTGCCTAGTGGTACCCCATACTCATAAATTAGACACAAATGACAGCCGAGGGTGTACATATATTTGCAAGATTCAATGGTTTTTCAATTTTAAAATGAACTAACAAAAACTTTCAAGGAGTAATCTGACCAAAGATAGAGGCGGATATTGAAGGTAGCGAGAGTCCGGCAGATATTTTATGGGAACCCACAGGAAACACAAAAAAGCTCACATATAGATCACCAGTGACACAAACCACAGTACATACCTGGCATAGGATAACACAACAGAAAGGACTACTTAATCCTCACTCACTACTACTACCCCTGAAATTCCTGTTGACTGCAGATCTTAGAAAAATAGTGGGGAAATGGGAAAATAAAGGATTGTACAGAGTGGCAGACTATCTAGATAGAACAGCAATACTCTCATTTAACCAGATCAGAGACAAAATCCAACCATGCACATTAAATTGGTTTCTATACTTACAGATTTCATCAGCTATCTCTAAATATATGGCTTGTAGAATAAGCCAACCCATGACTCCACTAGAAAGGATATGCAGCACACAATCCAGTGGGAAACATGTGATCTCTCATATTTACTTGGCGTTACAAGGGAAGAATGCCACCCTTAAGTCTCCCCTCATGGAGAGGTGGGAGAGAGATATGGGGGAGGTAAGAGACAGGGCGACCTGGGAACAGATCTTATCAGAAAGTGGGAAGGGCATGCTCAGTGCAGATATGAAGGAGAACTGTTTGAAGGTGGCTTTCAGATGGTACCTTACGCCAGAACGAACAGCCCATATCCCATCCTTGAATAGTGCAGCTTGTTATAGAGGGTGCGGGGAAAGAGGGACATATAGGCACATGTGGTGGGACTGCTCACAAATACAACCGATATGGCAGAGTCTCTCGAGATTACTTAGCGACACTTTAGATGAAGAAATTGACCTCACGATAACTCGGGCACTTCTGCATGAAAGGGTAAGACCGTTAAACTCTGCACTCAACACCTTTATTAAGATTCTTTGTACTTGTGTACGTATATGCATAGCCAGACACTGGAAGGTGGGAGCACCAGGGTGGGCAGAAATACTGGATAAAATAAACGACACTTATACAATGTTAGAACTAGCAGCATGGGCACAAGGGAATACTGATCAGTTTCAGAAAATTTGGTTTTATTGGATTTTAAAAGACCATACTCGTCCACATACCACCCAGAGGCGAGAGGAGAGGGTGAGACTAGGAAGGTTGGAAAGCGGGGAGAGATCTGAGGACACCCATTAAGGTCTGACATATAGTACCTGGACATACCTGACACTTTTAGCAAAGTTATGACATTAAACTTAAATATATTTCGGTTGGACACCCAGAGGAAAAGGAAACACCTGGTGGGGGTAGGAAGGGGAAGTTAAATTTCAAGTTTATATTGTATGTATCTACAGGGGGTTACGGGTGGCGAGGTAGTCTTTATGTCTATAGGAATGTTGGTTTGGCTTACCATTTTATGTACTTATGCTGGAAAGAAGTATATACTTTAACCCACCTGTACTATCTGTTCAGGACTTGAATTATGTTTGTGAAAACTCAATAAAAATTATTTCAATTAAAATGAACTAACAATTAAAAAATAAAGTTAATAATTGTACTAGCATATTTGAAAAAAAAATCAACATTTTCTACCTTATCAACGTTTATCATTTGTGACCAATTAGTGTAACCTTATAGCACGGAGAGCCAAATAAAAATATTACCTGCTGGTTCCATCCTGAAGTGAAGTCATAGGGTGCTAGGAAGAGTGTCTCTGCCCAGGATACTAAACTTGGCAAGCTATATATACAGCAGATATCCTGCACTCATCAAAGGCATCCAATTTTTTTTTTTTTTTTTTTAAATACCAACAACTGTACAAATATAACAATCCATCTTTAGTCCAAAAAATAGTAAATAATGGTTAAAACACAAATCGGGTGGCACAGACGGCTCACTCTGCATCCCCCGTGTAATGTCACCTCTGCACTTGATCACTGTTATGGGGCAGTTTGCTACACATAATAAATGCACATTATTAGTGCCACCCGTACACTTTTTTTTTTTTTTTTTTTATTAAAACTTCTCGAAACCCCTTTTCGATCTCGCAGTAATTTATACAATCTTGACATTTGTTTTAAGGGTTGGGAAAGTTCAACTTTAACTCGCAAAAGAGTCAGCGCATGTCATTTTAATTCACTTTTAAAATCACTTCTATTTTCAAATGTGCCTTATTTTCTTGGTATCCCATGTTGAAAATGAATACGCACATATACTACACTAGTGGGAGCTAGCTGGTTAATAGTGCCAGCATCCATTTGTCTCTTGTGATTGGCTAACAATGTGTATTCAGCAAACTGCCAGTAGTGCAATGCTGTTGCTTCAGCAAAGGATAACATAAGAATGAAGCAAATTTGATAATAAAACAAAACAAAAAAACCTAAATGAAATGTTGCCCAATGTTTGTGTCTGTTTTTTATAATAAGCATACATCCTTCCTTAACTATGTTTTCAACACTGGATCTTGAAATAAAATCAGAAGACTATCCTGTATGATACTACATATCTTGAATATGACAAATTATAAGTAATTGCAAATTTGTTTGCTCTTTTTTACAAAATTTGTTTCTCACTTCTTTTGAGATGATTTTTGTACAAGTGATTGACTAAGTTCCTGTTTTAAAAAGAGGAAGAGAGGGCGTATTTTATGAAATCCAAAGGAGTTCAAATAGATTTATTTGTACATGAGGTCACTATGGCCATATAGAAAAGCTAGGATCTTGATCTATAGAGAGTATATATTGCCAGTACCTTAAAGGGACAGTATACTATAAAACAGTTTCTCCCTTAATGTGTTTCCAATAACTTTTTTTTACCAGCTGCAGAGTATAAAAGGTATGAGATTTGCTTTTTTTATGTCTTATTTGGGTATAAGAATCAGCTGATGTTGTGTTTTGAAGCCGCAACCTACTAAAATGGGTTGAGCTTGTAAGTAATCAGATCTTATTACTTTATCACCTTGTGTACATATACCTGCTTCTTTATCTTATATCTGCCCATAAACCAATCACCAATACTTGGAGAGAACAATGGAAAATTAACATTTTATTACCTTATCTCTTCTATAACCCACTGGGAGTGTAATTTCTTCTACTGCCTGTGTTAACACAGCTTGGCCTTGAGGCCAAAAACTTTCAGGATGGGTGGGGATACCACAGGCTAAATAAACTAATTCAAATGCCAATATAAGCGTAATGGAAATACTTGTAAACATTTTAATACACTCCAGCAGGTAAAGTGGATCATTGGGAACAAATTTAACGGGGGACAGTTTTTGAGTAAACTGTCCCTTTAAGTCAGCATAGATTACCCCACCTGGTATAACATAACAATGTTAGAGAATGATGAACATGGGTTTATATGGTGTATAACATGTAGGTAAAGCATCCTTTGCCTATACTGTACAGAAGGCATCTCACAGCTGATGTCTGTACCTATGGGAGATAAAGTGAAATGAACATAAGGCTTTTTCAAGCGCTTGCCAAGTTAAAGGGACATGAAACCCCACATTTTTCATTCATGATTCTGATGGATTTTTTTTTTTTTTAAAAACAACTCATCAATTTACTTAGTCAAATTTGCACCATTTTCTTAGCATCACCGACAATGACGAGGCGTATATGTGCAGCCACCAATCAGCAGCTAACTCCTGAGCCTACCTAGGTATGATTTTCAACAAATGATGTAAAGAGGACTAAATAAATTGGATAATAAAAGTAAATTGGAAAGAAGCTTAAAATTGTATTCTCTAGCTGAATTATGAAGGAAAATGTTGGGGTTTCATGTCCCTTTTTAATACAGAAAATGGATTTAATATGTCTGTCATCTGTATGTATTCATTGGAAAGTGGTTGCATGCCTAAGCGTCTTGCCTTTCAGGCTTTACAAAGACATTGTCAGTTTCTTAAGCATCATATTTATCATGGTGCTTAAATGTGATTTTGTAGTATCCAAATACTAAAAATAATAATTCTCTTTTACACAGTAATATTTGTTTTGAGGTATTTGCAATATACATGAGGTATATTGAAGGTTTATTTCTTGCTTTCCCTTCCAGTCCTAGAAAGTAGCTGAAACCTTTTATACACAATCTTTTTGATTGTTTTGGCTTAAAGGGACAGTCTAGTCATGATTCAGATTGGGCATGCAATTTTAAACAACTTCCCAATTTACTTTTTATCATTAAATTTACGTTGTTTTCTTGGTATTCTTTGTTGAAAGCTAAACCTGGATAGAGTTATAGGTCAATTTCTAAGCCTTTGAAGCCTCTTATCTCAGGGAATTGTATTAGCTTTTCGCAACTAAACAGTGCTAGTTCATATGTGCATATAGATTACATTGTGCTCACTCCAGTGGAGTGCATGAGTCACAGAAGGAACAGAGATGCACTCAACTAGGCTTAGAACTGAAGCTGGAAATTATTTCCTTGCTTAGTCCCTCCTTACTCCCTGGGTACAAACTCTTTCTGCACACTATGCCTTTCACAAAGGTAATATCTCCTGTAGCATATCAGTCTGACCCTGCCAAATTACAGTCCAGCACCAAAATACCAGGCAAATCTCCTTTTGAGCAAGGGAAAACAAGCAAACCCCAGACGTACGTTTCTGCCTCTATGGGCCTCGTCGGTGAGGTACAGTTGCATCCCTCTAAAGCATGTGTGCAAGGAGGCCTCGTCTGGTTACCCCTTTTTCTCTTATGGTGACCTAAGAGCATGAGTCAGCGCTAATTGGCTGAAATGTAAGTTTGTAAAAAACAAGATAATGGCAGTCTGCAGAGGCTTAGATACAACGTAATCGCAGAGGTAAAAAGTATTAATATAACAGTGTTGGTTATTCAAAACTGGGTAATATATAATAAAGGGATTATCTATTTTTCCTAAGATATGTTGAGTCCACGACATCAGTTACTGTTGGGAATATCACTCCTGGCCAGCAGCAGGAGGAGGCAAAGAGCACCACTGTTAAACTGTTAAGTATCACTTCCTTCCCACAAACCCTAGTCCTTCTCTTTGCCTCTGTCAATGGAGGAGGTGAAGTTTTGGTGTCTGAAGAAAATTTAATTTCCTTCTCTTCAAGCAAGATTTTTGGGTCTAGCCGTACTCAATGTTAATCTCTTCAGTAAGGGTAGTAGTGGCTTTAAAGCAGTTAGGAAAACGCAGCAAGGCCCACCTCACAAGTTCCTAACATATTTGCTGCCCATGGTATAGAAAGCCAGAGTAGGTTACTGTTTCTCTTTCTACAGGTCTCTGTGAGGAGTATGTGTCCTCTCTCATACAGTGTAAGCTGTCCTCCTTCCGGATGGCCAGACTGCAGGTAAGTGCTTTTAAATCTTCTGAGGTGGGAGACTGGCACTAAAAGGGTTAAAGGGACATGAAACCCAAAATATTTATTTCATTATTCAGATAGAGAATACAATTTTTAAAAAGTTTCCAATTTACTTCTATTGGCAAAAATGTTTCATTCTCATGTTATTCTTTGTTAAAGATGCCTAGGTAGGTAGCGTGCACATCCCTGAAGCACTACAGGACAGGAAATAGTGCTGCCATCTAGTGCTCCTGCTAATGTATGACATTGTTGCAAAACAGCTGCTATATAGTGCTGCAGACACATGCACACTCTTGAGCTTACGTTTCTTCTTTTCAAATAAGGATAACAGGAAAACATAGAAAATATGATAATAGAAGTAAATTAGAAAGTTGTTTAAAATGTTATGTTCTATCTAAATCATGAAAGAAAAAAATGGGTTTTATATCTCTGCACTTTATTTGGACTAAAGATTATTAATGGAGGATCTTTTGTTGGCAGTGGGCAGGCACTTTATGCATGGTGATATGGAGACTTAAAAGGGGATAACTTCTACTATGTACAGGAAAGGGGTTAACTCTATTGTGGCTCAGGCAGTTCTTTTCACATACGGATAATTAATGATGGCATTATACTCGATTCCATTCGATTCATGTATCGTGTGGAATGTATTTTGGAGACAATCCCTCTTTGAATTTAGAGGGCTTGCAGCAACGGCTTTTTACTACTTTTAAGTTTGGATTCTGTGAGACAGTTATTCATTCTGGTGAGTGAATGTTACGGTCACAAGTTTCTGAGTGTAGATTGGAAACGATCCTTATAGGCTTGTACATTTTGGAACTGCTTCTACCCCATACAAGTGTTATCGCTGTTTAATTAGGAAACCCTTGAAAAAAATGTCATGTATTTTAGTACGCGCGCATTCTATTTCTATCTGCGCAATTACTGAAGCCGGATGTTCTTTAACCGCTTTTAAATCTTTGAGCGGAGCGGGTCTTTGGTGTTCAGACAGTGAGCCAGGAGGGTGCAGTAATTGTCTCTCCTGGTTACTTGGTTGCAGATTGCTTTATTGTCCGCTCGGTCTATCATAATTGTACAACTAGGACTCCCAATTGTTTTGCTATAAATGAGTTTTAAGAGCCTGGAATAAATTCTCTTAGAAACAGGAGAGTTGATTTAAAAATTGTTAAAATCGTTTTTCCTTTGGGCTAGAACAGTAAATTTAATTGTATAAATATTTATGCAATTTGAATATATTTATGGCAGTTATTTGTAATATTTATTATGCCTAGGAGGCAAAATTGTTTCACTTTTTTTTTTTTTTTTTTTTTTTTTTTGTGTTGCTTGACTAATTAGAGCTATTCTATGTTAGGTTAGATGGTTGTCCCTTGAGCCCAATGTCTCCTAGGATGATGCTGTTCTGGCAAGGCTGCAGCTTTCTCCTCAAATATCCCAAGCCTCTTTGGTGTCACAAGCAGTGCCCTGCGGTTCCTCTGTCTCCTGGAGGAGTTTATTTGCCTGCAGAAATTTCTGCACAGGTGGTATCTGCAGTATTATTTGCCTTTCCTATGCTAAAAGGAAGAAGCAAGAGGAAATTAGAGATTAAGATAGTGAGGTTTCTGCTCTGCCTTCTGCTACTCAGATTGCTCTTCCTCATAAGCCTGAAGATATGTCGGTAGCCTCAGAGGGTGAAATCCGATTCGGACAGTATAATTCCTTCATCTGATGCTGAAGTACTAGCCTTCAGATTTTAGCTTGAACACCTTCGTGTATGTTAAGAGGTTTTGGCTACTTCGGACGACTCCGATACTCCTGTTGTGGTCAACCCTAAGAAATCTAGTGAACTTAATAATATATACAAGGTTTGCTCTGTGAAAGTTTTTTTTTTTTTTCCTTTTCCAGACTGTGCAGGGAGAATTTTTTTTTTTTTTTTCTTCACAGGAATGGGAGAAGTCGGGGATTCCTTTTTCCCTGTCTTTGAAAAGATGTTTCCTGTTGCTGACTCCATTAAATATTCATGGCGCACAGTGCCTAAAGTAGAAGGGGCCATTTCTACTCTGGCTAAGAGAACTACGATTCCTAGAGAGGATAGCTGTTCTTTTTAGGATCAATGGACTAAGCTGGTGGCTTACATGGAAGTTTGTATTGCCACTGTGTCAAGTGCAGCATCTTATTGGTGTGATGCCTTGTCTGATTCCAATTTGGTAGAGACTCCTTTGGAGGAGATCCAGTACAGAATTAAGGCTCTTAAACTAGCCAATTCTTTTATTTCTGATGCTAACATGCAAGTTTTTCAGCCAGAAACAATATCTGGCTTTGCTGTCTAAGTTTATGGTGCTTCCGTACAAGGGTAAGACCTTGTTTGCTCCTGGTCTAACAGGAATAGTTCGGATATTACGGTTGGAAAAGGGCTTTTCTACCACAAGACAAGATGAATAGACTTAAAGGAGTTTTGCCCCCAATCCGGGAATCGGTTCAAGTGGGGGGTTGAATCTCTCTGTCTTCAAACATGGATACGAGATGTCCCAGATAGTCTGTGGACATAGTATCTCAGGGTTTCTACATAGTAGTCATTCCTTCCCTCCCTGAGGCAGGTTCCACCTCTCAATTTTATTTACAGGCCAGATATCATTGAGGCATTTTTGTAAGTGAGTTCAGGGACTTCTTTTCACTGTGAGTGATAGTTCCTGTAAGGGAACAGGGTCTAGGATTTTATTCATTCCTCTTGGTGATTCCTGAAAAAGAGGGACATTTTCGTCCTATGGTAGACCTAAAGTGTCTCACCAAGTTGTCTCAGGGTACCATTCTTCAAATGGAAACCAGTGGTTCCATTCTTCCTTTGGTCTAGGATGGTCAGTTCATGGTGACCATAGACCTGGAGGACGCGTATTTTCAAATTCCTGAGTTTTGCCTTTCTGTCAAACACTTTCAGTTTGTGGCTCATCCCTTTGGCCTTGCCATGGCTCTCAGAAGGGGCTATAGGGCAGTGATCAGGTTTCAGGGAGTTGCTGTTGTGCCCTTCCTGGACGACCTAATGGTTCAGGCGCCTTTTTTTTCAACAAGCAAACTCTCATACAAAGATCTTGTTGTCTGTCTCCATTCCCACGGATGGAAGTGAATCTGAAAATAAGTTCCCTTGTTCTAACTACAGCGGTAGTTTCTTAGGGACCATATTAGTTTCCCTATCTCTGAAAATATTTTTGACAGAGGTCAGAAAATAGAGGATTCTTTCCTCTTGGCTCTTTCGGCACTCTGTTTGGCCTTTCAGAGAAGCCCGGCGGTAGCTCAGTGGTAAGTCACTGGGATACAACATGAGAGACCAGAGTTAAATACCTGATGTGGGCATGACAGTAGCATGTTCCTAGTAATTATGTAAATGGCTCAATGTATGGAGGTAATAGGTCTGATGGTTGCTTCCTTGGACACCATCCCTTTGCTCGATTCCATCTGAGAGTCTGCTGTTGTGCATGTTCAGATAGTGGACTGGGGATCTTGTGGTTCTGTTGACATGAGATTCTTCCCTGTGGATCAGAGAGGGGAATTAGAGCGCTCGCTTAGCTTGCAGGAGGTAGCGGAATCGTTGCACGCATTCTCCAGAATCCTTTGGTTTTCTCAGGAGCATCTGTCTCTGGGTACATGCTTCCGGAGACCACCTTGAGTAATGGTGACCACAGTCGCTAGCCTATTGGGTTGGCGACTGTGGACTTGGGAGGAGTCTGCTCTCCCCATAACTATCTTGGAGTTGAGAGTGATCTACAATGCTCTGATGGCTTGGCCTCAGTTGTTTTTTAACCGGTTTTTCAGGTTCTAGTTGAACAATTTCATCTCAGTGGTTTACATTAACCACCTGAGAGGAACCTGGAGTTCTTTTGCCACGATTGGCGTGCATTGTTTGGTGGGTGGGCGCTCACATTTGTTGTTTAGCCACTATTCACATTTCAGGAGTGAGTATCAGGAGCGGATTTCTTGAGCAGTCAGATTTTTCTTCCCAGGGAGTGGGCACTTCTCCCGGAGGTGTTCTCCAGATTAACCCTCAAATGGGGGATGCTGGAGTTGGAGATGGCAGTACGCCAAGCTTCCAAGTTATGTTAAAGGTCAAGAGATCAGCAGGCTGCTCTGTTGAATACCCTGGCGGTTCCTTGGGATTTCAGTCTGACATTGCTCGTATCAAATGAGAGTGAGCATCGGTATTTTGTTAGTTCCTGCATAGTCTCGCAGGGTCTGGTATACAGGCCTAGTGGAGATGTATTTCTTCCACCTGGGTGGTTGTTTCTGAGGATGGACCTTCTAATTCAGGGTCCATTCTTTCATTGAACTTTCGTTTCTTCAGAAGCTTTCTGCTTGGAGATTGAATGCTTAGTTCTGTCTAAGCGTGTTTTTCTGAATCGGTCATTGAGACCATGATTGAGGCTCGCAAGCCTGTTACTGGTAACTTTTACCATAAGGTATGGTGTAAATTCCAGGACTACTCTTGGAAGTAGGGTTGGGATTCCTAAGGGTTTTGCCCTTTCTCCAGGAAGGTCTGGAGGACGGTTTGTCTTTTTTTACACAAGTGTCTGGCGGATGTGCCAAATCTTTTTGTCAGACTCTGGTTAGTATCAGGCCTGTGTTTAAGTCTGTTACCCCTCTTGATGTTTATTACCCTGGTTTTAAGGTTTTGCAGCAGGCTCAGTTTGAGCCATAGCATTCCATAGATTTTATTTTTTTGTCTTGGAAGTTTTCTTTTTCTTTCATGTAATTGGCAAGAGTCCATGAGCTAGTGATGTATGGGATATACAATCCTACCAGGAGGGGCAAAGTTTCCCAAACCTCAAAATACCTATAAATAAGCGCTTCTAAGCATTCTGAAGCCCAATTCCTCTGAGTACAGTGTTTGTCAGAGGGATGTGAAGAGTATTGCCTATTGATTTTATGGTTTCCCTCGCAGGGAATCTTTTTTCAAGGGTTTGTCTGTTATTGGTCGTAGGTATTCATCTCCTACCTCCCTTTTCAGATCGACCATATACTCTTTTATATACCATTACCTCTGCTGTTAGTTTTCAGTACTGGTTTGGCTATCTGTGGATGGGTGTCTTTCGGTAAGTATGATTATTTTAAGACACTCTCTGCTATGATTTGGTGCTTTATGTATTAATATAAAGTAATATAAAGTTTTAAATATATGTATTTTATTTATATTTGCCATGAGTCAGGTCTATCTATATTTCCCTTTGCAGTCTGGCAGTTTCATTACAGGATTCATGTTTTAGGAATTTTGTCTTTTTTTGTCTGTTATTGCGTCATTCTTGGTGCGAGAATTTTTGGCGTGAATGTATGTCTGTAATAACGCAAGTTCGTCATTTCCTGCGTCTTAGTTGAAGCAAGGTTGTTTGGCGCGAAATTGTTTGTTATGACGAGAGTTGCAACATTTCTGGATTTTTGGCGCCAAATTTTTTTTCAACTTCCTTTTGCGCCGTGCGTCATACTTGCTGCCAGAAAAATAATTTTATTTTACCCCACTTCCTATATGCTTCTTGCCTTCTTTATGCTCAGAGGGCTATGCTATTTGCTTTTTTGTAATTTTTAGCATTTGTATTTCTTCCCATTCCTGAAACTGCTATATGTGGAAATAAGATATTTTTGTTTAACTGTTATTTTTTTTCTTTTACATTTTACAAGATGTCTCAATCCGATCCTGTCTCAGAAGCTGCTTTAGGAACCATGCTGCCTGAACACAGTTCTACCACAGCTAAGTGTATCTGTTGTAAGATAGTGGAGATTATATCTTCAGCTGTATTATGTAACAATTGTCATAAGCTTTTGCATGCAGAAAAGGTTTCTATTAGTGCTAGTACAGTATCTGTTGTTCCTTCAACATCTAAAGTACATGATATCCATGTTGATATGAAAAATTATATTGCTGATGCGATACAGAAGGCTATGGCTGCTATACTGCCTTCAAATAAAAGTAAAAGGTCTTTTAAAACTTCTCATAATACTGATGAAATTTGTAATGAACGACAACATACTGATATATCCACCACTGATTCGGATCTCTCTGATTCGGAAGATCCTACTTTAGACATTGACACTGATAAATCAACTTATCTTTTTAAGATTGAGTATATTCGTTCTTTATTAAAAGAAGTGTTGATAACTTTGGATATTGAGGAGTCTGGACCTCTTGATAATAAATCCAGTAAACGTTTAAATTCTCTATAAACCACCTGTGACTATTCCTGAGTTTTTTTTCCTGATGCTATTTGGTTTATTAAGAAACCAAAGACAGCCCCCTAGACTGCATGAAGGTGTGGCCCTCAATCCAGTTCTGCTGGTGGTGGTGGGGGGGGGCAGATTGAAATTATTTCAAGATGTTTGGGCAGGTTCCATTCAGAATCATTGGATTCAGAATATTGTCTCTCAGGGGTATCAAATAGGTTTCAGAATAAGACCTCCTGTGAGAAGATTCTTTCTCTCTCACGTTCCATCAAATCCTGCGAAAGCTCAGGCCTTTCTGAAGTGTGTTTCAGATCTAGAGCTTTCAGGGGTAATTGTACCAGTTCCACTTCTGGAACAGGGTCTGTGTTTTTATTCAAATCTATTCATTGTCCCGAAGAAGGAAAATTCTTTCAGACCAGTTCTGGATCTGAAGTTTTTAATCAATTTGTAAGGGTCCCAACTTTCAAGATGGTGAATATTCTGCCTTTCATTCAGCAAGGTCATTACATGTCCTCAATAGACTTACAGGATGCGTATCTTCACATTCCGATTCATCCCAGACCATTATTGGTTTCTGAGATTCTCTTTTCTAGACAAGCATTACCAATTTGTTGCTCTTCATTTGGCCTAGCAACAGCTCCAAGAATCTTTTTGAAGGTTCTCGGTGCCCTTCTATCTGTAATCAGAGAGCAGGGTATTGCGGTGTTTCCTTATTTGGACGATATCTTGGTACTGGTGAAATCCTTTTTCATTTAAAAGAATCTCACACAAATCAACTAGTGTGTCTTCAAAAACATGTTTGGAGGATCAATTTACCAGAGAGTTCCATGATTCCTCAGACAATGGTCACCTTTTTAGGTTTCCAGATAGATTCAGTGTCCATGACTCTGTCTTTAACAGACAAGAGACGTTTGAAGTTGGTTTCAACCTGTTCAAACCTTCAGTCTCGATCATTCCCTTCAGTGGCTATGTGCATGGAAGTTTTAGGTCTCATGACTGCAGCATCAGACGCAATCCTCTTTGCTCGTTTTCATATGAGACCTCTGCAGCTTTGCATGCTGAATCAATGGTGCAGGTATTATACTCGGATATCACAATTGATATACTTCAATCCCAACATTCAACTCTCTCTCTGTCCTGGTGGTTGGACCATCATTGGATTATTCAAGGGGCGTCTTTTGTTCATCCTTCCTGGACTGTGATTTCAACAGATGCAAGTCTCACAGGTTGGGGAGCTGTCTGGGAGTCTCTGACAGCACAAGGATTTTGGAATCCTCAAGAGGTGAGGTTACCAATCAATATTTTAGAACTCCGTGCTATTTTCAGGGGGTCTTCAGGCTTGGCCTCCTATTAAAGAGAGAATCATTCATTCGTTTTCAATCATCAGGGTGGGACTCAGTTATTTAGCGATGAAAGAAGTATCTTGGATACTTTCTTGGGCAGAATCCAACTCCTGTCTAATTTCTGCGATACATATCCCAGGTGTAGACAATTGGGAAACGGATTATCTCAGTCGTCAGTCTTTACATCCAGGGGAGTGGTCTCTCTATGCAGATGTATTTTGTCAAATTGTACAGATGTGGGGTCTTCCCAAAATAGATCTGATGGCTTCCCATCTAAAGAAGAAGCTTCCCAGGTACCTTTCCAGGTCCAGAGATACTCAGCTGGAGATCGTGGATGCGTTGGCAGTTCCTTGGTTTTACCAACCTGCTTACATTTTTCCGCCTCTAGTTCTTCTTCCAAGGGTGATCTCCAAGAACATAATGGAACAATCGAATGTGTTTCTGATAGCACTAGCATGGCCTCACAGGTTTTGGTATGTGGATCTTGTCCGGATGTCAAGTTGCCAACCTTGGCCACTTCCTTTAAGGCCAGACCTTCTGTCTCAAAGGCCGTTTTTTTCCATCAGGATCTCAAATTGCTAAATTTGAAGGTATGGAAATTGAACACTTAGTATTAATCACTGAGTCAGAGAAACCTCTATGACAAAGCACTGTTACAGGCTCATAAGTCTGTTTCAAGGAAGATTTATTATTGGGTTTGGAAAACCTATATTTCATGGTGTTTTTCTCATAAATTCTCTTTGCATTCTTTTAGAATTCCTAGAATTTTACAGTTTCTTCCGGATGGTTTGGATAAAGGTTTGTCTGCAAGTACTTTGTAGGGACAAATCTCTGCTCTTTCCTTTTTATTTCATAGAAAGATTTCTAAACTTCCTGATATTCACTGTTTTTTTGTTCAGGTTTTGTTTCTTATTAAGCCTGTTGTTAAATCAATCTCTCCTCTTTGGAGTCTTAATTTTGTTTTGAAGGCTTTGCAGGTTCCTCCTTTTGAGCTTATGCATTCTTTGAATATTCAACTACTTTCTTGGAAAGTGTTTGTTCCTTTTGGCTATCTCTTCAGCTAGACTAGTTTCTGAATTGTCTGCTCTCTCTTGTGAGTCTCTCTTTCTGATTTTTTTTTTCCATCAGGATAAGACTGTTTTGCGGACTTCGTTTACATATCTTCCTAAGGTTGTGATTTCTAACATAAGTAGGGAAATGTTGTTCCTTCCTTGTGTCCTAATCCTAAGAATACTCTTGAAAGATCTTTACATTCTTTGGATGTTGTTAGAGCTTTGAAATATTATGTCGAAGCTACTAAAAGATTTCAGAAAGACTTTTAGTCCATTTGTTGTTTTTGCTGGTCCTAGGAAAGGTCAGAAAGCCCCTGCCATTTCTTTGGCATCTTTTTGGAGGCGGGATAGTCTCCGCCTCAGAATTACAGCTCATTCTACTAGATCAGTCTCCACTTCTTGGGCTTTTAAGAATGAAGCATCGGTTGATCAGTTTTGCAAAGCAGCAACTTGGTCTTCTTTGCATACATTAACTAAATTTTACCATTTTGATGTATTTTCTACCAAAGACTGCTTCAGAAGAAGCAACGTTCTTCAGGCAGCTGTCTGTTTGATTCTTCTGCTTATGATTTAATTTTTTTTTCCCTTGAAATTTATGAGAGACTTGTATTTTTTGTGGATTTAATTTTTTCAGCAGAAATAGCTGTTTTTATTTTATCCCTTGGGTATTGCTATCCCATACGTCACTAGCTCATGGACTCTTGCCAATTACATGAAAGAAAACATAATTTATGTAAGAACTTACCTGATGATAAATTCATTTCTTTCATATTGGCAAGAGTCCATAAGGCCCACCCTTTTTTTGGTGTTTATGATTTTGTATAAAAGCACAATTTTATTTCCAGTTCCTCTTTGTATGCTTTTTTTTTACTCCCTTATTTTATCACCCCACTACTTGGCTATTCGTTAAACTGAATTGTGGGTGTGGTGAGGGGTGTATTTATAGGCATTTTGAGGTTTGGGAAACTTTGCCCCTCCTGGTAGGATTGTATATCCCATACGTCACTAGCTCATGGACTCTTGCCAAAATGAAAAATTTATTTATCGGGTAAGTTCTTACATAAATGATGTTTTCCAGAAAGATCTATTACGAAGTTTGGAAAGCTTCATTTTTTGCTGTACTGATCATAATTGTTGTTTGCATTATTTTAGCATTCCCAGAATTCTTGAGTTTCTTCAGGATGGTTTGCAGGAAGGTATTTCTGCCAGTTCCTTGAATAGCTAGATTTCGTCCCCCTTTGTTCATTTCCATAGTAAAATTGCTTATCTTCCAGATGTGCATAGTTTTGTTCAGTCATTATCTAGAATAAAGCCTGTGATTAATCCTATTTCTCTTTGAGTACTTTTAATTATTTTGCACAAGGTTTCTTCTGATAACATTAGTAGGGAAATTGTGGTTCCTTGTTTTTGTCCTGATTCAAAGACTTCAGAGACACGACTTTATATTTTGGATGTTGTCAGGGCTTTGAAATATTTTAAGTTACGAAGATTTCAGACATACTCCTGATTTGTTTCATTTTTCAGATAAGGGCAGAAGGTGTCTCCTGTTGCTCTGGCATCTTGGATTAAGCAATTAATCCATATGTTTCTTGTTAAAGCAGGTCAGACTCCTCCAGCGTATTGCGGCTCATTCTACTCGCTCTCTAGCTACTTCCTGGGCATTCAAGAATGAGGCTTCTGTGGAATGAATTTGCAAGGCAGCTACCTGGTCATCCTTGGGTTTTAGTTCCCATCAATAATGGATCATGGACTCTTATCACCTATATGAAAGAAAACATAATTTATATTTTACCTTATAAATCCCTCTCTTTGATGTTGATGACAGTCCATTATACACCACCCTTATATATTATTATTTTTTTTGGACCATTTTCTCCCCCCTTTTTATTTTTTATTTCCTCTAACTATTTTGCTCTATTTTATTCTCACCTCTGTCAGCCTGGCTATACATCACACTGATAATTATCATTATCAGGTGGGAGGGTTTATATAGAGCTCTGAGGTTTGGAATCTGCCTCCTCCTAGTGGCCGTAAAGGTAATTCCCATGAGTAGTAGATAGTGGAGTCTTATCACCATGAAAGAAAGGAATTTATCAGGTAAGATATATAAATTATGTTTTCCACACACAGGGTGTAATTACACAGTTCGGCCATTCTAGTGTTATGGAAATTGACGCATGATCAGACGACACAGTGGGGCCAATATCTGAGTCTCTAACTAATTGTAACTTTATCTGATCTATGAATATATAATCTATGCGAGGATATTGGGACCAAGGAGTCAAAGTATAATTACATTGGGTAAGGTGTTGTGTTCTCCATACATCTATTATTGCGAACTGACTGACTGATAAGGTTAAAAGTTATGTTGGGGGGGGGGTGCCTGGATATTGGATTTGGCCTTGTGGAGGAGTAGTCGGTAGTAAGATCTATTATCAGATTAAAATCTCCCCCAATAATCGGGGAGCCTTTCTTACGCTCTAAAATTTGGGAAAGGAGCTTTCTAAAAAAGGATACCCTTTTAGAGTTTGGGCGTAAACGATCATTAGTGTGACAGGGCGATTTAAATAGTAGTCCTATTCGAATCAATAACTTATCTTATTTAAAAGTTGAATTAGAACTTGTTTGGAAAATAAAATACCTATACCATTTTTCTTTTTATCAGAGGAATGGAATTACCCTATTGGAAATGTTTTTGACATAAACTTAGGTTCTGTATCCCTGGAGAAGTTTGTCTCCTGAACAAAGATTTATAGTCATTTTATTTTTGTTTTTTCGTTTAAAACAACTTTCCAAATTACTTTTATTACCAATTTTTCTTTGTTCTTTTGGTATTCTTAGTTGAAAGCTAAACCTAGGAGGTTCATATGCTAATTTCTTAGACCTTGAAGGCGCCTCTAATCTAAATGCATTTTGACAATTTTTGACCACTAGAGGGCGCTAGTTCATGTGTTTCATATAGATAACAATGAGCTCATGCACGTGAATTTACCAAGGAGTGAGCACTGATTGACTAAAATGCAAGTCTGTCAAAATAAATGAAAGAGGGCAGTTTTCAGAGGCTTTGATACAAGGTAATTACAGAGGTAAAACGTGTATTATTATAACTGTTGGTTATGCAAAACTGGGGAATGGGTAATTAAGGGGTTATCTATCTTTTAAAACAAAAACAATTCTGGTGTTGACTGTCCCTTTAAATTAGCAAATATCTTTAATTATATGCCTTTTAAATGTTTCCTAGCCACTGATATCCATTCTTTATCTTGAAATCTGTGAAACTTTGTTATGTCTCTAGGAGCTTAGGGTGAAGTGCTCTGTGAGCTCTCTAGAAGGACCGTGCCCTTTTCCTTGTCTAGTACGAAATTAAATAGTTGTTGTTGTAAATAAGTTGGTATGTGGGCAGTCAGAATGTCTTCACGGATGCCCTGTATTCTCAGGTTCTGTCTACGGTTTGTTGTGTGGTTAAGGCCATAGTGTCGGATTCCTTTGAGGTTTCCTCTGTGTTCTTCCAATTGGAGCACTCGTTGGCCCAGGTAATCTTAGATCCATTTTGGCCTCAGATATGCTGTCCCTGATCAACTTGTCCTACTTTGGTTTTAAAATCTTCCTTAGAGGGCACAAGATGATCAGTTTTAGTAATGGGGCTGTTATCTATCTCTTGTTGTTGAGGAGTTTCTTCCTCTTGTTCTTCTGCTGCAGAGGAAGGTGTGGGAGAAATAGTTGTTGCCACTGTTTTTACAGCTTTGGAATAACCGTTCATTTCTCCTGTTAAGTGTGGTCAGTCCACGGGTCATCATTACTTCTGGGATATTAACTCCTCCCCAACAGGAAGTGCAAGAGGATCACCCAGCAGAGCTGCTATATAGCTCCTCCCCTCTACGTCACACCCAGTCATTCTCTTGCACCCAACTAATAGATAGGATGTGTGAGAGGACTGTGGTGATTTTACTTAGTTTTTATAACTTCAATCAAAAGTTTGTTATTTTAAAACCGCACCGGAGTGTGTTGTTCCTTCTCAGGGAGAATTTGAAGAAGAATCTACCTGAGTTTCTGTATGATTTTAACCGGAGTAGTTAAGATCATGTTGCTGTTCTCGGCCATCTGAGGAGTTAGGTAAACTTCAGATCAGGGGACAGCGGGCAGGTTCACCTGCAAAGAGGTATGTAGCAGCATATTATTTTCTGAGAATGGAATTGACTAGAAAATACTGCAAATACCGATATAAAGTAAGTTCAGCCTTAAATGCAGTAGTAGCAACTGGTATCAGGCTGTCATGTATGTATATTTTCACTTCAGTATTCTGGGGAATGGCACTTCACTGGAATGATACTGTATGAATAAAACTTTAGCCTATCTTGCAGTGAGAACGGCTAGCAGCAGGCTTTCTGTGACAATTTATTTATTTGATGTTAAACGTTTTGCTGGCATGTTAAATCGTTTAATTTTCTGAGGTACTGGGTGAAAAATTGTTTTGGGCACTATTTTTTTCCACTTGGCGGGCATTTTATTTAATTTATGACAGTTTACTGATCTCCCTCACTGTTGTGTGTGAGGGGGAGGGGCTTAATTTGGCGCTTTTACTACGCATCAGAAATTCAGTCACAAGTCTGTTTTTCTTCCCTGCATGATCCGGTTCGTCTCTACAGAGCTCAAGGGTCTTCAAAAGTTATTTTGAGGGAGGTAATCACTCACAGCAGACCTGTGAGATTGTGCTTTGACTGTGATAAAAAACGTTATATTCTGTACATTTTTTTTTTCTGCTATTTAAGGGTTAGTTATCCATTGCTAATGGGGGCAATCCTTTGCTAAATTTGTATTTTTACGGAAAGAATTTGATTTTATAGTTTATTGTTACTCAACTGTCATAACTTTCTGTGCTTCTTAAAGGCACAGTACGTTTTTTTCATACTATTTGAAAATTAAATTGAAAAGTATTTCCAAGTTGCTGGTTTAATTGCTAGTGTGTTTAACATGTCTGACTCAGAGGAATATCTCTGTGCTATATGTGCTAAAGCCAAAGTGGAGCCCAATAGAAACTTATGTACTAATTGCATTGATGCTACTTTAAATAAAAGTCAATCTGTACAAATTGAACATCATTCACCAGACAACGAGAGGAAAGTTATGCCGACTAACTCCCCTCACGTGTCAGTACCTGCATCTCCCGCTCGGGAGGTGCGTGATATGGTAACGCCGGGTACTTCAGGGCGGCCATTACAAATCACATTGCAGGACATGGCTAATGTTATGACTGAAGTTTTGTCTAAATTACCAGAACTTAGAGGGAAGCGTGACCACTCTGGGGTGAGAACAGAGTGCGCTGATAATACTAGGGCCATGTCAGATACTGGGTCACAGTATGCGGAACATGAGGACGTAGAGCTTCAATCTGCAGGTGACGGTTCTGATCCCACTAGAGTGGATTCAGACATTTCTAATTTTAAGTTTAAGCTTGAAAACCTCCGCGTTCTACTAGGGGAGGTATTAGAGGCTCTGAATGATTGTAATACCGTTGCAATCCCAGAGAAATTATGTAGGCTGGATAGATACTATGCGGTACCGGCGAGTACTGACGTATTTCCTATACCTAAGAGGCTTACAGAGATAATTACTAAGGAGTGGGATAGGCCCGGTGTACCCTTTTCCCCCCCTCCTGTATTTAGAAAAATGTTCCCAATAGACGCCACCACACGGGACTTATGGCAGACGATCCCTAAGGTGGAGGGAGCGGTTTCTACTCTGGCTAAGCGTACCACTATCCCGGTGGAGGATAGCTGTGCCTTTTCAGATCCAATGGATAAAAAATTAGAGGGTTACCTTAAGAAAATGTTTGTTCAACAAGGTTTTATATTGCAACCCCTTGCATGTATTGCGTCTGTCACGGCCGCGGCCGCTTTTTGGTCCGAGTCCCTGGAAGAGACTCTTGACTCAATTACTATCGAAGAGATTTCAAACAGGCTTAAAACACTTAAGCTAGCTAATTCATTTGTTTCAGATGCCGTAGTACATTTAACTAAACTTACGGCTAAGAATTCCGGATTCGCCATTCAGGCACGCAGAGCACTGTGGCTAAAATCCTGGTCAGCTGACGTTACTTCTAAATCTAAGTTACTTAACATACCTTTCAAAGGGCAGACCTTATTCGGGCCCGGTTTGAAAGAAATTATCGCTGACATTACAGGAGGTAAAGGCCATGCCCTGCCTCAAGACAGAGCCAAACCTAGGGCTAGACAGTCTAATTTTCGTTCCTTTCGTAATTTCAAGGCAGGAGCAGCATCAACTTCCTCTGCACCAAAGCAGGAAGGAGCTGTTGCTCGTTACAGACAAGGCTGGAGACCTAACCAGTCCTGGAACAAGGGCAAGCAGGCCAGAAAACCTGCTGCTGCCCCTAAGACAGCATGAATTGAGGGCCCCCGATCCGGGAACGGATCTAGTGGGGGGCAGACTTTCTCTCTTCGCCCAGGCTTGGGCAAGAGATGTCCAGGATCCCTGGGCGTTAGAGATCATATCTCAGGGATATCTTCTGGACTTCAAATCCTCCATCTGTCAAGGTTGTCAACAAACCAAATAAAGAAAGAGGCGTTTCTACGCTGTGTACAAGATCTGTTACTAATGGGAGTGATCCATCCGGTTCCGCGGTCGGAACACGGACAGGGGTTTTACTCAAATCTGTTTGTGGTTCCCAAGAAAGAAGGAACCTTCAGACCAATCTTGGATTTAAAGATCCTAAACAAATTCCTAAGAGTTCCATCGTTCAAAATGGAGACTATTCGGACAATTCTACCCATGATCCAAAAGGGTCAGTACATGACCACAGTTGATTTAAAGGATGCTTACCTTCACATACCGATTCACAGAGATCATTACCGGTACCTAAGGTTTGCCTTCCTAGACAGGCATTACCAGTTTGTAGCTCTTCCATTCGGGTTGGCTACGGCTCCAAGAATCTTCACAAAGGTTCTGGGGGCTCTTCTGGCGGTGCTAAGACCGCGAGGAATTTCGGTAGCTCCATACCTAGACGACATTCTGATACAAGCTTCAAGCTTTCAAACTGCCAAGTCTCATACAGAGTTAGTACTGGCATTTCTAAGATCGCATGGGTGGAAGGTAAACGAAAAGAAGAGTTCTCTCTTTCCACTCACAAGAGTTCCCTTCTTGGGGACTCTTATAGATTCTGTAGAAATGAAGATCTACCTGACAGAAGACAGGTTAACAAAACTTCAAAACGCTTGCCGTGTCCTTCATTCCATTCAACACCCGTCAGTGGCTCAATGCATGGAGGTGATCGGCTTAATGGTAGCGGCAATGGACATAGTACCCTTTGCACGCCTACACCTCAGACCGCTGCAATTGTGCATGCTAAGTCAGTGGAATGGGGATTACTCAGATTTGTCCCCTACTCTGAATCTGGATCAAGAGACCAGAAATTCTCTTCTGTGGTGGCTTTCTCGGCCACATCTGTCCAGGGGGATGCCATTCAGCAGGCCAGATTGGACGATTGTAACAACAGACGCCAGCCTGCTAGGTTGGGGCGCTGTCTGGAATTCCCTGAAGGCTCAGGGATCATGGACTCAGGAGGAGAGTCTCCTGCCAATAAACATTCTGGAATTGAGAGCAGTTCTCAATGCCCTTCTGGCTTGGCCCCAGTTAACAACTCGGGGGTTCATCAGATTTCAGTCGGACAACATCACGACTGTAGCTTACATCAACCATCAGGGAGGGACAAGAAGCTCCCTAGCGATGATGGAAGTATCAAAGATAATTCACTGGGCAGAGTCTCACTCTTGCCACCTATCAGCATTCCACATCCCGGGAGTGGAGAACTGGGAGGCGGATTTTCTAAGTCGTCAGACTTTTCATCCGGGGGAGTGGGAACTTCATCCGGAGGTCTTTGCCCAAATACTTTGACGTTGGGGCAAACCAGAAATAGATCTCATGGCGTCTCGACAGAACGCCAAGCTTCCTTGTTACGGGTCCAGATCCAGGGATCCGGGAGCGGCCCTGGTAGATGCTTTAACAGCACCTTGGACCTTCGGGAGGGCTTATGTGTTTCCACCCTTCCCGATGCTTCCTCGATTGATTGCCAGGATCAAACAGGAGAGAGCATCGGTGATTCTAATAGCGCCTGCGTGGCCACGCAGGACCTGGTATGCAGATCTAGTGGACATGTCATCCTGTCCACCTTGGTCTCTGCCTCTGAGACAGGACCTTCTGATTCAGGGTCCCTTCAAACATCAAAATTTCATTTCTCTGAAGCTGACTGCCTGGAAATTGAACGCTTGATTTTATCAAAACGTGGATTTTCTGAGTCAGTAATTGATACCTTAATACAGGCTAGGAAGCCTGTTACCAGAAAGATTTACCATAAAATATGGCGTAAATACCTATATTGGTGCGAATCCAAAGGTTACTCTTGGAGTAAGGTTAGGATTCCTAGGATATTGTCTTTTCTACAAGAAGGTTTAGAAAAGGGTTTATCCGCTAGTTCCTTAAAGGGACAGATCTCGGCTCTGTCCATTCTGTTACACAAACGTCTGTCAGAAGTTCCAGACGTTCAGGCTTTTTGTCAGGCTTTGGCCAGGATTAAGCCTGTGTTTAAAACTGTTGCTCCGCCATGGAGTTTAAACTTAGTTCTTAACGTTTTACAGGGTGTTCCGTTTGAACCCCTTCATTCCATTGATATAAAATTGTTATCTTGGAAAGTTCTGTTTTTAATGGCTATTTCCTCGGCTCGAAGAGTCTCTGAGTTATCAGCCTTACATTGTGATTCTCCTTATCTGATTTTTCACTCAGACAAGGTAGTTCTGCGTACTAAACCTAGGTTCTTACCTAAGGTAGTCACTAACAGGAATATCAATCAAGAGATTGTTGTTCCATCCTTGTGTCCAAATCCTTCTTCAAAGAAGGAACGACTTCTACACAATCTGGATGTAGTTCGTGCCCTGAAATTTTATTTACAGGCAACTAAAGATTTTCGACAAACGTCTTCCCTGTTTGTCGTTTATTCTGGTCAGAGGAGAGGTCAAAAAGCTTCTGCTACCTCTCTCTCTTTTTGGCTTCGTAGCATAATACGTTTAGCTTATGAGACTGCTGGACAGCAGCCTCCTGAAAGAATTACAGCTCACTCCACTAGAGCTGTGGCTTCCACTTGGGCCTTTAAGAATGAGGCCTCTGTTGAACAGATTTGCAAGGCTGCAACTTGGTCTTCGCTTCATACTTTTTCCAAATTTTACAAATTTGACACTTTTGCTTCTTCGGAGGCTATTTTTGGGAGAAAGGTTCTTCAGGCAGTGGTTCCTTCCGTATAAAGATCCTGCCTGTCCCTCCCGTCATCCGTGTACTTTAGCTTTGGTATTGGTATCCCAGAAGTAATGATGACCCGTGGACTGACCACACTTAACAGGAGAAAACATAATTTATGCTTACCTGATAAATTCCTTTCTCCTGTAGTGTGGTCAGTCCACGGCCCGCCCTGTTTTTTATGGCAGGTCTAAATTTTTAAATTATACTCCAGTCACCACTGCACCCTTTAGCTTCTCCTTTCTCGTTGGTTCTTGGTCGAATGACTGGGTGTGACGTAGAGGGGAGGAGCTATATAGCAGCTCTGCTGGGTGATCCTCTTGCACTTCCTGTTGGGGAGGAGTTAATATCCCAGAAGTAATGATGACCCGTGGACTGACCACACTACAGGAGAAAGGAATTTATCAGGTAAGCATAAATTATGTTTTTTCTGCTAGGTGTGCTAAAGATTTTGGTATCTGTCAGATTTAGAAATTCTTCTAGAGGCCATTATATTCAATTTGCACCCTCTAACACTGTGAGATAATGGTTAGAAGAAGGTATTGGTGTACAGCTGAGGTGGCAGTTATATCTGAAAAATGTATAGGTGATAATGCAGCGTCAACGTCCTCTATTTCTCTTACATTGGTGTATCCGCTCCACGGCTTCATCCTTACTTGTGGGATATTCTCAATCCCTACAGGAAGTGGCAAAGAGAGCACACAGCAGAGCTGTCCATATAGCTCCCCTCAGGCTCCGCCCCCCCAGTCATTCTCTTTGCCGCTCTAACAAGTAGCATCTCCACGGGAGGGTAAAGAGTTTGTGGTGTTAGATTTGTAGTTTTTATTTCTTCTATCAAAAGTTTGTTATTTTAAAATAGTGCCGGCTTGTACTATTTACTCTGAGGCAGAAAGTGATGAAGATTTCTGCTGAGAGGAATATGATTTTAGCACCAGTAACTAAAATCCATTGCTTTTCCCATGCAGGACTGTTGAATACCGGAGAACTTCAGTTGGGGGGAACAGTTTGCAGGCGTAACTGCTTCAGGTATGATCAGTCATTTTTCTAACAAGACCCAGTAATGCTAGAAGACTGTCAGAAATCCCCACAGGGGTAGGTAAGCCATTTTTCTCAGACTCTGTATAAAATGATGGCTTAAATTAAGGGCTTATTTCTGGTTGACACTATTTTGGGCTTAATCGATTGCTTTATTAGCATGATTTAAGAATGAATATGGTGTTTTTGAGACTTATTAAACACTTATGTTTTTTTTTTATTTTGCCTGGCACTTGATTAGACACCTAACCTATCTCAAAGGCCCCATCACTCTGGAATGAAAAGGGAGGGGGCCCATTTTCGCGCCTCAGTTGCGCAGTTGTTTTTGCTAGACAGTTCATGCAGCTTCACGTGTGGAGTCCAGAGACCTCAGAGAGGACTTTAGAGAGGCTTATTTCTTCTTCAAATAATCCCTAAGGAAGGTAAAAGCCACAGTAGAGGCTGTGGCATCGTGCTGTAGTGTTTATAACCGGTTAACTGCTGTTTTTTATCTCCGGTTTGGGCATTAAGGGGTTAATTGATCTGAAAATTTGTGTGCAATCTTTTCAAAGCATTAGGATAATGTGGTGAAAATTTCATTAAGATCGGATGTTTATTTGATGTTTTGGTAATAAAGTGTGCACTTTTATTATTTAAAGACACAGTAACGTTTTTTCAAAAAGTGTTTTTTCCTGCATTGTAGTGCTGTCTAAGTCTATCAAACATGTCTGAGCCTTCAGATAGTCCTTGTTCTGTATGTTGAAAAGCCATGGCGGTACCCCCATTGCATTTATGTTTGAAGTGTGCTATAGCGTCCAAGCAGTTTAAGGACCATGCAGTGACACTTAAAAATGTAGCCCAAGATGATTCTTTAGCTGAAGGTAGTGAGGATAGTACTCTATCCTCTCCTCCTGTGTCGACACCAGCTATGCCCGCGCAAGCGATGCCCAGTACCTCTAGCGCATCGATCCTTATTACTTTGCAACAGTTAGCAGCAGTAATGGATAATTCTCTCGCAGCATTTCCAAGGAAGCGCGATAGCTCTGTTTTTTAAATACAGAAAATGAGCAATCAGACACAGCGGATAATTTATCTGTAGTGCCCTCACAACAATCTGACTTGGCGGTGAGGGAGGGCCTGTCTGAGGTAGAAATTTCTGACACAGGTAAAGTTTCTCAGCAGGCAGAGCCAGATACCATAGCATTTAAATTTAAGCTAGAACACCTTGGCGCCCTGCTTAAGGAGGTCCTGGCTACACTTGATGATTGTGACCCCTTGGTGGTCCCAGAAAAATTGTGTAAAATGGACAAATTCTTAGAGGTCCCGGTACACACTGACGCTTTTCCGATACCTAAGAGGGTGGCGGATATCGTGACTAGGGAGTGGGAGAGACCAGGTGTACCCTTTGTTCCCCCCCCCCTATATTTAAGAAAATGTTCCCCATTGTTGACCCCAGAAGGGACGCGTGGCAGACGGTCCCTAAGGTAGAGGGGGCAGTTTCAACACTAGCTAAGCGCACGACTATACCAATAGAAGACAGTTACGCTTTCAAAGATCCTATGGATAAAAAATTAGAAGGTTTACTTAAGAAAATATTTTTTTAACTAGGTTTTCTTCTTCAACCAATTTCTTGCATTATTCCTGTAACCACTGTAGCGGCTTTTTGGTTTGAGGAACTAGAAAACTCGCTCCAGAAGGAGACTTCTTATGATGAGTTCATGGACAGAATTCACGCCCTGAAGTTGGCTAACTCTTTCATCACAGATGCCGCTCTTCAGTTAGCTAAATTAGCGGCGAAAAATGAAGATGAAGTAACTTCAGTTGGGGGAAGCAGTTGGCAGACTTTTCTGCCTGAGGTATGACTGGCCACATTTCTAACAAGACTTTGTAATGCTGGAAGGCTGTCATTTCCCCTATGGGGACCGGTAAGCAATTTTCTTAGATTAAGTAAAAGAATAAAGGGCTTTATAAGGGCTTAAAAAACTGGTAGACATTTTTCTGGGCTAAAACGATTACTTTGCTAAGCATATTTGGCAGATTATAACTCTTTATAGTTATTATAATCTTGGGGATTGTTGTTAAACGGCAGGCACTGTATGGACACCTTTTTCAGATGGGGGCCTTTTCTAGTCATAGGCAGAGCCTCATTTTCGCGCCACTAATGCGCAGTTGTTTTTGGAAAGCAAGGCATGCAGATGCATGTGTGAGGAGCTAAGAACCACTGAAAAAGCTTATAGAAGGCGTCATTTGGTATCGTATTCCCCTCTGGGCTTGGTTGGGTCTCAGCAAAGCAGATACCTGGGACTGTATAGGGGTTAAATGTAAAAACGGCTCCGGTTCCGTTATTTTAAGGGTTAAAGCTTTCAAATTTGGTGTGCAATACTTTTAAGGCTTTAAGAGACACTGTGGTGAAATTATGGTGAATTTTGAACAATTCCTTCATGCTTTTTCGCATATTCAGTAATAAAGTGTGTTCTGTTTAACATTTAAAGTGACAGTAACGGTTTTATTTTAAAACGTTTTGTGCTTTGTTGACAAGTTTAAGCCTGTTTAACATGTCTGAACCATCAGATAAGCGATGTTCTATATGTATGAAAGCCAAGGTTTCTCCCCATTTAAATATATGTGATAATTGTGACATAGTGTCCAAACAAAGTAGGGACAATGATGCCACAGATAATATTGCCCAAGATGATTCCTCAAATGAGGGGAGTAAGCATGGTACTGCATCATCCCCTTCTGTGTCTACACCAGTTTTGCCCACACAAGAGGCCCCTAGTACATCTAGTGCGCCAATACTTATTACCATGCAACAATTAACGGCTGTTATGGATAATTCTATTGCAAACATTTTATCTAAAATGCCTACTTATCAGAGAAAGCGCGATTGCTCTGTTTTTAAACACTGAAGAGCAAGAGGACGCTGATGATAACGGTTCTGACATACCCTCACACCAATCTGAAGGGGCCAGGAGGGAGGTTTTGTCTGAGGGAGAAATTTCAGATTCAGGAAAAATTTCTCAACAAGCTGAACCTGATGTTGTAACATTTAAATTTAAATTAGAACATCTCCGCGCACTGCTTAAGGAGGTATTATCTACTCTGGATGATTGTGACAATTTGGTCATTCCAGAGAAATTATGTAAGATGGACAAGTTCCTAGAGGTTCCGGTGCCCCCCGATGCTTTTCCTATACCCAAGCGGGTGGCGGACATGGTAAATAAGGAGTGGGAAAGACCCGGCATACCTTTTGTTCCTCCCCCTATATTTAAGAAATTATTTCCTATAGTCGACCCCAGAAAGGACTTATGGCAGACAGTCCCCAAGGTCGAGGTGGCGGTCTCTACTCTAAACAAACGCACTACTATTCCCATAGAAGATAGTTGTGCTTTCAAAGATCCTATGGATAAAAAATTAGAGGGTTTGCTTAAAAAGATGTTTGTTCAGCAAGGTTACCTTCTACAACCAATTTCATGCATTGTTCCTGTCACTACGGCAGCGTGTTTCTGGTTCGAAGAACTAGAAAAGTCGCTCAATAAAGAATCTTCGTATGAGGAGGTTATGGACAGAGTTCAAGCACTTAAATTGGCTAACTCTTTTATTTTAGACGCCGCTTTGCAATTAGCTAGATTAGCGGCAAAAAATTCAGGGTTTGCTATCGTGGCGCGCAGAGCGCTTTGGCTAAAGTCTTGGTCAGCGGATGTGTCTTCCAAGACAAAATTGCTTAACATTCCTTTCAAGGGTAAAACACTGTTTGGTCCTGATTTGAAAGAGATTATTTCAGACATCACCGGGGGAAAGGGCCACGCCCTTCCTCAGGATAGGTCTTTTAAGGCTAAAAATAAGCCTAATTTTCGTCCCTTTCGCAGAAACAGACCAGCCTCTAATTCTACATCCTCTAAGAAAGAGGGTAATACTTCTCAACCCAAACCAGCCTGGAGACCGATGCAAGGCTGGAACAAGGGTAAGCAGGCCAAGAAGCCTGCCGCTGCTACCAAAACAGCATGAAGGGATGGCCCCCGATCCGGGACCGGATCTGGTGGGGGGCAGACTTTCTCTCTTTGCTCAGGCCTGGGCAAGAGATGTTCAGGATCATTGGGCCCTAGAAATAGTTTCTCAGGGTTATCTCCTGGAATTCAAGGAACTACCCCCAAGGGGAAGGTTCCACAGGTCTCAATTATCTTCAAACCAAATAAAAAGGCAGGCATTCTTACTTTGTGTAGAAAACCTGTTAAAGATGGGAGTAATTCATCCAGTTCCAATAGGAGAACAAGGGATGGGGTTTTACTCCAACCTGTTCATAGTTCCCAAAAAAGAGGGAACATTCAGACCAATTTTAGATCTCAAGATCCTAAACAAATTTCTCAGGGTTCCATCGTTCAAAATGGAAACCATTCGAACGATCCTTCCTACCATCCAGGAAGGTCAATTTATGACCACGGTGGATTTAAAGGATGCGTACCTACATATTCCTATCCACAAGGAACATCATCAGTTCCTAAGGTTCGTTTTTCTGGACAAGCATTACCAGTTTGTGGCACTTCCATTCGGATTAGCCACTGCTCCGAGAATTTTCACAAAGGTACTAGGGTCCCTTCTAGCGGTTCTAAGACCAAGGGGCATTGCAGTAGTACCGTACTTGGACGACATCCTGATTCAAGCGTCGTCTCTGTCAAAAGCAAAGGCTCATACGGACATCGTCCTAGCCTTTCTCAGATCTCACGGATGGAAAGTGAACATAGAAAAAAGTTCTCTGTCCCCGTCAACAAGAGTTCCCTTCTTGGGAACAATAATAGACTCCTTAGAAATGAGGATTTTTCTGACAGAGGTCAGAAAATCAAAACTTCTAAGCTCTTGTCAAGTACTTCATTCCGTTCTTCGTCCTTCCATAGCGCAGTGCATGGAAGTAATAGGATTGATGGTTGCAGCAATGGACAAAGTTCCTTTTGCACGAATTCATCTAAGACCATTACAACTGTGCATGCTCAGACAGTGGAATGGGGATTATACAGACTTGTCTCCGACGATTCAAGTAGATCAAAGGACCAGAGATTCACTCCGTTGGTGGCTGATCCTGGACAACCTGTCACAGGGAATGAGCTTCCGCAGACCAGAGTGGGTCATTGTCACGACCGACGCCAGTCTGGTGGGCTGGGGCGCGGTCTGGGAACCCCTGAAAGCTCAGGGTCTATGGTCTCGGGAAGAATCTCTTCTCCCGATAAACATTCTGGAACTGAGAGCGATATTCAATGCTCTCAAAGCTTGGCCTCAAGGATCACTCCTGCCATTTGTCTGCAATCCACATCCCAGGGGTGGAAAATTGGGAAGCGGATTTTCTGAGTCGTCAGACATTCCATCCGGGGGAGTGGGAACTCCATCCGGAAATCTTTGCCCAAATAACTCGATTATGGGGCATTCCAGACATGGATCTGATGGCCTCTCGTCAGAACTTCAAGGTTCCTTGTTACGGGTCCAGATCCAGGGATCCCAAGGCGACTCTAGTAGATGCACTAGTAGCACCTTGGACCTTCAACCTAGCTTATGTATTCCCACCGTTTCCTCTCATTCCCAGGCTGGTAGCCAGGATCAATCAGGAGAGGGCTTCGGTGATCTTGATAGCTCCTGCGTGGCCACGCAGGACTTGGTATGCAGACCTGGTGAATATGTCATCGGCTCCACCATGGAAGCTACCTTTGAGACAGGACCTTCTTGTTCAAGGTCCATTCGTACATCCGAATCTGGTTTCCCTCCAACTGACTGTTTGGAGATTGAACGCTTGATTTTATCAAAGCGTGGGTTTTCAGATTCTGTAATTGATACTCTGATTCAGGCTAGAAAGCCTGTAACTAGAAAAATTTACCATAAGATATGGAAAAAATATATCTGTTGGTGTGAATCTAAAGGATTCCCATGGAACAAGATAAAAATTCCTAAGATTCTATCCTTTCTACAAGAGGGTTTGGAGAAAGGATTATCTGCAAGTTCTCTGAAGGGACAGATCTCTGCTTTATCTGTTTTACTTCACAAAAGGCTGGCAGCTGTGCCAGACGTTCAAGCGTTTGTTCAGGCTCTGGTTAGAATCAAGCCTGTTTACAGACCTTTGACTCCTCCCTGGAGTCTTAATCTAGTTCTTTCAGTTCTTCAAGGGGTTCCGTTTGAACCCTTACTTTCCGTAGATATTAAGTTATTATCTTGGAAAGTTTTGTTTTTGGTTGCTATTTCTTCTGCTAGAAGAGTTTCTGAGTTATCTGCTCTGCAGTGTTCTCCGCCCTATCTGGTGTTCCATGCAGATAAGGTGGTTTTGCGTACTAAGCCTGGTTTTCTTCCGAAAGTGGTTTCCAACAAAAATATTAACCAGGAGATAGTTGTACCTTCTTTGTGTCCGAATCCAGTTTCAAAGAAGGAACGTTTGTTACACAATTTGGACGTAGTCCGTGCTCTAAAATTCTATTTAGAGGCCACTAAAGATTTCAGACAAACATCTTCTTTGTTTGTTGTTTATTCTGGTAAAAGGAGAGGTCAAAAAGCAACTTCTACCTCTTTCTTTTTGGCTTAAAAGCATTATCCGATTGGCTTATGAGACTGCCGGACGGCAGCCTCCTGAAAGAATCACAGCTCATTCCACTAGGGCTGTGGCTTCCACATGGGCCTTCAAGAACGAGGCTTCTGTTGACCAGATATGTAAGGCAGCGACTTGGTCTTCACTGCACACTTTTGCCAAATTTTACAAATTTGATACTTTTGCTTCTTCGGAGGCTATTTTTGGGAGAAAGGATTTGCAAGCCGTGGTGCCTTCCATTTAGGTGACCTGATTTGCTCCCTCCCTTCATCAGTGTCCTAAAGCTTTGGTATTGGTTCCCACAAGTAAGGATGACGCCGTGGACCGGACACACCTATGTTGGAGAAAACAGAATTTATGCTTACCTGATAAATTACTTTCTCCAACGGTGTGTCCGGTCCACGGCCCGCCCTGGTTTTTTTAATCAGGTCTGTTGAATTATTTTTTCTAACTACAGTCACCACGGTATCATATGGTTTCTCCTATGCATATTTCCTCCTGTACGTCGGTCGAATGACTGGGGTAGGCGGAGCCTAGGAGGGATCATGTGACCAGCTTTGCTGGGCTCTTTGCCATTTCCTGTTGGGGAAGAGAATATCCCACAAGTAAGGATGACGCCGTGGACCGGACACACCGTTGGAGAAAGTAATTTATCAGGTAAGCATAAATTCTGTTTTTCGTTCCTTTCGCAATTTCAGGAACGGAGCTGCTTCTACCTCTACAGCCTCTAAGCAAGAGGGTAACGCTTCCCAGCCCAAACCAGCATGGAAACCCTTGCAAGGCTGGAACAAGGGTAAATAGGCCAAGAAGCCTGCTGCTGCTACCAAGACAGCATGAAAGGGTAGCCCCCGATCCGGGACCGGATCTAGTAGGGGGCAGACTTTCTCTCTTTGCTCAGGCTTGGGCAAGAGATGTTCCGGATCCCTGTGCGTTAGAAATTGTCACTCAGGGGTACCTTCTGGAATTCAAGGACCTTCCTCCAAGGGGAAGGTTCCACATTTCTCGCTCGTCTTTAGACCAGACAAAGAGACAGGCATTCTTACGTTGCGTAGAAGACCTTCTAAAAATGGGAGTGATACACCCAGTTCCAACAGCAGATCAAGGACTGGGTTTTTACTCAAACCTGTTTGTAGTTCCCAAAAAGGAAGGAACTTTCAGGCCAATCCTGGACTTAAAAATCCTAAACAAATTCCTCAGAGTTCCATCATTCAAAATGGAAACCATTCGGACAATCTTACCAATGATCCAGGAGGGTCAATATATGACTACCGTGGACTTAAAGGATGCGTACCTGCATATTCCTATCCACAAAGATCACCATCAGTTCCTGAGGTTCGCCTTTCTGGACAAGCATTACCAGTTCGTGGTTCTTCCCTTCGGATTGGCCACTGCTCCCAGAATTTTCACAAAGGTGCTAGGGTCTCTTCTAGCGGTGCTAAGACCAAGGGGCATTGCAGTAGCACCTTACCTAGACGACATCTTAATACAAGCGTCGTCCTTTCACAAAGCAAAGGCTCATACGGATATTGTTCTGGCCTTTCTAAGGTCTCACGGGTGGAAGGTGAAAATAGAAAAGAGTTCTCTGTCCCCGTTCACAAGGGTTCCCTTCCTGGGAACAATAATAGACTCGGTAGAAATGAAAATCTTTCTGACGGAGGTCAGGAAGTCAAAACTTTCGAACACTTGTCGAGTTCTTCATGCCATTCCTCAACCCTCCGTGGCTCAGTGCATAGAGGTAATAGGACTAATGGTTGCGGCAATGGACGTGGTCCCTTTTTGCTCGAATTCATCTAAGACCACTGCAACTGTGCATGCTCAAACAGGGAATGGGGATTATGTGGATTCGTCTCCCCAAATACAAATGGACCAGAAAACCAGACTCTCACTCCTCTGGTGGTTGTCTCAGGATCACCTGTCTCAGGGAATGAGTTTCCGCAGGCCAGAGTGGATCATTGTCACGACTGACGCCAGCCTCTTAGGCTGGGGCGCGGTCTGGGACTCCCTGAAAGCTCAGGGTCTATGGTCTCGGGAAGAATCTCTTCTCCCGATAAACATTTTGGAATTGAGCGATATTCAATGCGCTCCAGGCCTGGCCTCAGCTAGCGGAGGCCAAATTCATCAGATTTCAGTTGGACAACATCACGTCTGTAGCGTACATCAATCATCAGGGAGGAACAAAGAGTTCCCTGGTGATGAGGGAGGTATCCAAGATCATAAAATGGGCAGAGGATCACTCTTGCCATCTATCAGCAATTCACATCCCAGGAGTGGACAACTGGGAGGCGGATTATCGGAGTCGTCAGACTTTCCATCCGGGGGAGTGGGAACTCCATCCGGAGGTTTTTGCCCAGTTAACCCAACTATGGGGCCTTCTGGATCTGATGGCGTCACGCCAGAACTCCAAAGTTCCACGTTACGGGTCCAGGGATCCCAAGGCGACATTGGTAGATGCCTTAGTGGCGCCTTGGTCGTTCAATCTAGCTTATGTCTTTCCACCATTTCCTCTTCTCCCTCGGCTAGTAGCCAGGATCAAGCAGGAGAAGGCTTCGGTAATTCTGATAGCTCCTGCGTGGCCACGCAGGACTTGGTATGCAGACCTGGTGAATATGTCATCGGCTCCACCATGGAAGCTACCTTTGAGGCAGGACCTTCTAATCCAAGGTCCATTCAAGCATCCAAACCTAGTTTCTCTGCAACTGACTGCTTGGAGATTGAACGCTTGATTCTAGCTAAGCGTGGGTTTTCTGAATCAGTTATAGATACTCTGATCCAGGCTAGAAAGCCTGTTACCAGGAAAATTTACCATAAGATATGGCGGAAATATCTTTGTTGGTGCGAATCCAAGGGTTACTCATGGAGTAAGATTAGGATTCCAAGGTTACTATCTTTTCTCCAAGAAGGATTGGAGAAAGGTCTGTCAGCTAGTTCCTTAAAAGGACAGATATCTGCTTTGTCTGTTCTGTTACACAAGCGTCTGGCAGCCGTGCCAGATGTTCAGGCGTTTGTACAGGCCTTAATCAGAATCAAGCCTGTCTACAGACCTGTGGCTCCTCCATGGAGTCTAAATTTAGTTCTTTCAGTTCTTAAAGGGGTTCCGTTTGAACCTCTACATTCCATAGATATTAAGTTGCTATCTTGGAAAGTTTTGTTTTTGGTAGCTATTTCTTCTGCTAGAAGAGTTTCTGAATTGTCTGCTTTGCAGTGTACTTCACCCTATCTGGTGTTCCATACAGATAAGGTCGTTTTACGTACCAAACCTGGTTTTCTTCCAAAAGTGGTTTCCAATAAGAATATTAACCAGGAAATAGTTGTTCCTTCTCTATGTCCTAATCCAGTTTCTAACAAGGAACGTCTGTTACACAATCTTGATGTAGTTCGTGCTTTAAAGTTTTATCTTAAAGCAACTAAAGACTTCAGACAAACATCGCCCTTGTTTGTCTATTCTGGCAAGAGGAGAGGTCAAAAAGCAACTGCTACCTCTGTCTTTCTGGCTGAAAAGCATCATCCGGTTGGCTTATGAGACTGCTGGAAGGCAGCCTCCCGAACGTATTACAGCTCATTCCACTAGAGCTGTGGCTTCCACATGGGCTTTCAAGAATGAGGCTTCTGTTGAACAGATCTGTAAGGCAGCGACTTGGTCTTCACTGCATACATTTGCCAAATTTTACAAATTCGATACTTTTGCTTCTTCGGAGGCTATTTTTGGGAGAAAGGTTTTGCAAGCAGTGGTGCCTTCCGTTTAGGTTACCTGACTTGTTCCCTCCCTTCATCCGTGTCCTAAAGCTTTGGTATTGGTATCCCACAAGTAAGGATGAAGCCGTGGACCGGATACACCAATGTAAGAGAAAACAGAATTTATGCTTACCTGATAAATTTCTTTCTCTTACGGTGTATCCGGTCCACGGCCCACCCTGGCAATTTAGTCAGGTTTAAATTTATTTTTGTAAACTACAGTCAACACTGCACCCCTAACCGTCGGTCGAATGACTTGGGGAGCGGAGACTCAGGGGAGCTATATGGACAGCTCTGCTGTGTGCTCTCTTTGCCACTTCCTGTAGGGATTGAGAATATCCCACAAGTAAGGATGAAACCGTGGACCGGATACACCGTAAGAGAGACATTTATCAGGTAAGCATAAATTCTGTTTTTGCAGATTTTCTGTTGCTGTGGATATTTGAAATGAGAGGCAGATATACAAGATGTAGATGGATGTGTGGAAACTTATTTTGAAAATGAGGGTCACCATTTATAATGACAAATAGAAGCACCAACTGATTATTCCTGTGTACTCTGATTAGTGGAAGGTAATTGATCTTAGAGGTATAAATGGCTTTTATCCCTTTCCGGTACTATAAATTAAACCTGCAGCCGTCAGGTTTTATTTAATTTTCGCGCCATACTTTTGCATTTCTCAGCTAAATAGCAAGTCACTGCTAGATGGTGCTATTTAGCTGTGAAATTAAAAAATGGAAATGTCGGAATATTTTATCTTGTGGCTCTGTGAAGATGACCCAGGCTATTGGAATCTATTTTGATGATACATGCTTTATGCTTAACACTCGACGTAAATGTATAAGGGCCCAGAAGCCGTTAGTATAATTTTATTTGGCTCACAGTTCCTTCTTATGGAGCTGATTTTTGCGTGGAGCTCGGTGATTACCAGCAGATGCAATGCGGTCAGCGCTATGGAATGAGGGGAACAATCCCTTCTCAAGTTTCAGACGCCGTTCTGAAACTAGGCCTCAATGTGTGTGTGTGGTCCGTATCATCATGGCAGATTCTCACCACGATGCACCATCCTTTTGCAAGTTGTATGCCATCTTTTATACTGTTTTTGAGTCCCCCTTAGCTTCCGTTTAGGCTGGTATGCAGGAGTGAGAGCCGGAGCTCTAAGTAGTTGAAGCCATGCTGCTCGTTGGCCTGCTCTGCCACCCCTGCCCCGAAATAGATATTTTTTATTTTTAATGCTTGCCCCTCACACTTTGGTCCTTATGCAGATCTATTCCACTCCAAACCATCTTCTATTCAGTGAGCTTCTTGAAACTTAGTATTAGTTAATTCAATAAACATGCAATTTTTAACAGTTTTCCAATTAACTTATCTAATTTGCTTTGTTCTTTTGGTATCCATTGTTGAAAAGCCTGCTTAAGTAGGCTCAGAAATAAGTGTAAACTAGAAATTGTTTTGTGCCGGAAGCTATTGTAGAAAAAAGTGTACTACAAAAACTGGGGGTCATAACTGAAGAAGCAGGAAAAACAATGTTCTAGTTTGTGGTACAAATAAGCCAAATCTTCTTCTTAAACGGGAAGAGTCCACAGTTGCATTCATTACTTTTGGAAATTTAGAACCTGGCCACCAGGAGGAGGCAAAGACACCCCAGCCAAATGCTTAAATACCACCCCCCCCCCAGTCATTCTTTGCCTTTTGTCACAGTAGGTTGGCAGAGAAGTGTCAAGACTTTTTTATATAGTCTCTTATGGAGGGTAGTACTCTTCGAAATTTGACTGGAGTTTTAAGTAATTCTGTCACTAACTGAGAGCATGGATGAATATTAGAGTCCGGAGATGCAGGGAGAGTCTTTCTGCGAAACCATCCCGACTCATTAACAGCTCCACAAGCAATCAGCGTTGACGAGTTTTGCTGCCTGCTTTCTTTTCTCAAGTCTGTCAGAAGTGATGCTACTATCTGTCACACTTGAAGGGCCATGTTCCTGTTCCACGGCATTGATTCCGGTAAGATTGTTTCATTTTACTTAGATGATGTGAATAAAGTAATGTAAACGAAGAAGTCAGGGTCTCAGTGGGATTCCTTTTATCTTATAAGGAATCGAGGGTTAATATCTCCTGAGGGAGGTTATTGAACAGGGGGGACATTAATCATGTTTGTGATTCTGTCTGCTAATGTGTAGTGTTACTTGGGCTTGTGGCTAGATCGGAACATAACGGCCTTTTCTTGTCAGGCTGCGCAGCCCTTGTAGGCCTTGGCGCGCTTTTATATGGCCTGCACGGTGCACCTTGTGTCGAGGCGTGGTCACACTTCTGTGCTCCACTTCCGTATTCCTGACTGCATGGTAACTGAGAGAGTCTGTTTCACTAGCTGTCTGGGTCTCAGGAGGTGGTGAGGGCCATTGGGGGTGTAAGGTGCCTTTTTTTATTTTTCTGTCCATAATTTCTATATACCAAGTTATGGAGGATTCTGACTTTTTGGAGACGGATGTCTGATTCAGATTCTTCTTGTGAAGATTATGAAATGGCCCGGGTAATCAGTTACGTTCCGAATGCTGTTCTAGAGTGCTCTCTTCTATCAATACAGGGAACTTGGAGTCCACCGATCCATCCGCCCCTGGGGATCCCATATCCCATGCGGCGCGTCCCTTAGAACCTTCTTTGGCTGCTCAAGCAGGTGTCCCTAATGCCCCCTCTCCGGAAGGCGGCTTGTTTCCTCCAGAGGTTACGGCACGGTTCTGCATGGCCATATCTATGGCTCTGGAGCGTTTACATCTTCAAGAGGAGGTGTTGCTAAGATACTGTCCGTGTTATGCTAACCCGGGCTCGTCAGGCGTGGGATTGCCTGGGTCAGATCAGCCATCTGGGGAAGCGGTTTCTGAAGCTTCAGGGGCCCAACCTTCGGGGTTGTCAATTGCTCTGGCGGAGGTAAGTCTTGCTCTTGGTTATAGACTGGCGCGCCTTTGTGTCCTGCTACGGCATCATTTGGTTGTTCTGGAAGATCCCCGTACGAATAGGATAAGGGATCCTCTGTCTTCTGTTCCAGACGGCAAGCTGGGTTAGACGTGTGGGGATGAAGTTGATAATCTGGTCATTTTCAAATATCCTTTCTTTTTTTTGGGTATCTTATTCCAGTTCTGAGATTTGGAAGAATGGGGTCTCTGGCTGGTCCCGTTGGTGTACCCATTCTTCTTGGGTGTTCCAGGTGCTGCCCTTCTTTTATTTGGTCCGATAGGATGTTTTTTTTTTTTTTTTTTTAACAGGCTCATCTCTGTTATGATTTCTCCGTTGGGAAATATTAATTCTCTGGAATTTGATATTAGCGATTTTGTGGTCGCTTGGGCACTTCTGCTGAAGTCTCATGTTAAGGTGTTTCTACATTGTTATGTCTTTAGATCCTTTATCGAGTCCTCATGGGGTCTCAAATTTTCTGTGGCCTGGTTTAGTTTGGAGTGCCCTATGTAAGCAGGCTGGTCCGGATAGGGCGCTCTTTCTGTCCCTTACGGTCTATATCATCCACGTGGTGCCGGAGTAACTGGCTGACCTGGCTGGGTGGTGAGTTGCTCACTCGGTTGAGTTTATTACTCTGGGTGTCTCTTCAGATCGAATAATGCCTTGCTTTTGCTAGGAGTTTTCGTAAAGCAAACCCTCCATGAGTCTCCATTAATTTTTTAGGCTCTGCCCATCCAGGGCTAAAACATGGTAGAGGAAGCCTTTGTTCCCAAACGTCAGGCTTGTTCTGGTTCTGCCTTTGGGTAGGGCATCAGGGGATTGTACTCAGTCCTCACTGTCCTGTTCCTAGTGAGTGGAGAGCCAGAGCGGATCCTGCTAGGGATTGACATGGACGAATTTCCTCATCTTCTTTTGGAGGTTCTCCTCTTGGAATCTGTTGTCCTTGATGACGGTATCTCTTCCTTCGGGTTGAGGTTGATGGGCCTTTTTGTCCCCTTGCGTGGGGTCATCCGTTTCTGGAAGTTAAAGCATTTTGGTTATTCTACTTCCAGGATCTAGTCTGCTCCCATATTTTCAGGAGCGTGACAGATTAGGTTGTCTCCTCTTTCCTGTGTCGTTCCTTCTCAATCCTTGAGCTGTAGGGGTGTCGGAAGTGGATCTTGAGGATCTTGTAGACTTTTGTTAGCTTCTCTAGCCAGTTTCTAAGGGAGATGTAGCCTAGTGGTTAGCTCCACTGCACCTGAAGCAGGAGGTTGTGGGTTTGAACCCAGGTATAGCTCCTGTTTTCTCATCCGTCTTGTGATTCTGGACAGTTTGCATTCCTAACCCAAGTTTTCTGTTTTCTCATACGTTACTTAGTCTTTGGACTTAGTGGAAGTTGTCCCTAGAGCCTTAGGACCTTCCATAGTGGCTGTGAGGCTCCCCCATTGCCTATCACCCTTTTGTTAGGAGTTGTATGCCCCTGTGGGTGTCTGAACTCTCACGAAATGTCCCATACACAGAGAGCTTAGGTGTCCAGGGTGTCTTGGATATGACTGTGGTTGCATCGCCTGTGGTGCAGTGTCTACTCCGGATGGGGTAACCTAGTGATTCCTCAGGGGTTACTAAATTTTTCAGCCTGCTGAGTTTTCGGGTGCCCGGGTTCCTTTGTCCTGTCTTTGACTGGCATTGTGTGGGTCTGTATCCAGATCCCTTAGGACTGGTTCGGGATGGCCCAGTTTCCCGGTTCCGGAACGTCTTCTGTTCCTACGGGCGTAATTTTTCTCTGTTGCAGAGAGATTTAGACTCTCTTACTGGCCTGGTCTTAGTGTCCAGATGATTTCCTTTCGGTATTTGACATTTTGAGCTTGTCTTCAGCTTTACTCTCCAGCACCGCTGTAGTAGCCTGATGGTTAGCCTAGCTGTTTAGCGAGCGGAAGTTTTGCAGTTTGATTCCAACTGCAGCTAATTGCACCTTGATTGCGTGTCAGCAAGCTAAGTTAAGTTCTGGCTTCGCTTTCCCTCCCTTTGGGGGTGAACTTGACATTCGATAGTGTCCACCTGAGCTTGGAAGTATTTTTTATTACTGTTTAGTGGGGTTGGTCCCCCTGCCTTGCGTGTGGGATGTCAGTGTGACAGGATGGATTTCTTTGGCATACCTTTACTGTAGTTTCAGTAGAGGGTCTCCTTTTGGGAGTACCTTTCGTCTTTAGGAAGGGAGCTGTGTCTGGGTTATGGAACCCAAGCTCTTTGGGTGGGCTGGTTCCCTCCTGCTGATTTGGGGTTGTTTTTTAATTCCCTAAGTCTTTTGGACGTTATCACTTTGGTGCTGGGTCCGTTGCCGGAGCGAGAGTTAGGGATCTGTATGATCTTATGCGCGTATCATAGTTATGGTGAGCCTTCCTTAAGTGAGAGGCTTCGGAGGGGATCCCTCCTTGGCAGGTAGTTTCCTCTACCGGTGTCTGGGTTCTGTTCCTTCCTTCCTTCCTTCCTGCCCCTTTTCGGGAAGATGCTGTCCTGCACTTGGAGTTCTTCTTTTGATTAAGGTCCTGTGTGGTAGGGTGGCGACCTGTGGTCGCTAAGTCCTTCTTTGTAGCAGGGCGCCTATGGCTTGGAGGAGCATTTTCAGATATCTGAAGCTGGTTTTTTTTTTGTTTTTTTTCCAGCGGCTCCCGGGGACAGTTTGTCTTCGGTTGCTCTATTCTAGGTGCGAGTGAGCGCTCTGCATAGGGAAAGGATTCTTCCTACCCCCTTTTAAGTTCTTAGGACATTAATGGTCCTTTGTTTTATGTATGAGTA